>NW_027271786.1:0-252417 GCF_040938485.1 Diadema antillarum | reverse complement strand
TGTGCGTAATTTGTGGGGTTTTAGTACACGCAAAGAACACGATCTCAAAAGACGAGTCCTATCGTTAATTAACTTCATTGACTTTTTCTACCGATGCTGTATTTTGAACCCCTGCCTACAATAGGGTCTCAGGTTCTATTTAGGTATTGGTACTTGCATGCTAAACGCATCCTCTTTAGTTTCCATTGACAACAATATTGGAGGAGAATGGAAGCGATGAACGCCCTCACTAAAAGACGCTTCTCGTAAGACGTACTGCGTGCCCGCCTACAATAGGTTCTCAGGTTCTTTGGTACTTGCTAAACGCATCCTCTTTAGTTTCCATTGACAACATCATGGAAGGAGAATGGAAGCGATCAACGCCCTCGCTAAAAGACGCTTCTCGTAAGACGCATTGCGTGTCTTCTTTTTTTCTTTCTACTGTTTCATATTATTTGTGAGTTAAAAACTAGCGGCAAACCACAACGCAGCCGACACACAACGCGTACCGACTCATTCATGCGGCGGCAGCGGCACGGACACAAACGCGCCGAAGTTTACATTCGGGCTGCCGCATTGGTCAGAATCGGTAATGATAGACCTGTCCTGCGATTGGTTAATTATCTTACATACCCAAGCTATTGCCTTATACGGTAGTGCGTAGTGCGTGCGATGGAGCGTAAACGCCGTCGCTAAGCAGGACTGTTGTATTGTTTCGTCTCGTGATAGAAACAGGTTGTGAGCTTGAACGTAGCCTGAACTTTGAGAGCGATTTTCTCCGTTATTTAGAAAATGGGCTGACATCATAAACGTAGTTAATTCGTTTTTATGATCTATAGGGATATCGAAATGAGTTGTCTTACATATCAGTGTAAAGCTTAGAGTCTGTAGAATTCACATTTTTATAGGCATAACTACGATTTCATTTTTTGCGACTTTTGACTCATTCCGACGGAGCGCATCACATTTATTATGATACAAGATGCTGACTTCAATCCTGTTGAGGGTAAATTGCTTATAAATATTTTTATTTAATTTAACCAGTTTCTTAAAAGAAATTAAAAAAAAAACCTTCAAAAAATAGCATGGGTGATCACCCTAATCAGCATTTAAACAGATCACCTAATTTGTCTGTCTCAACAACTTTCCAATTCTAGTTATTACCTCCGCCAAGGGAGGAGGTTATGTTTTCGTTACCGTTGGTTTGTTCGTTAGTTTAACCCTAACTAGGCCGGGCTATTTAGGTAGTTGATAGAGCCGGGGGGGGCCTCCCAGGCCCCCCCCCCCCCTCCAGATCTCGGCCGTCGACCGCGCGATCGCAATGAAAATTGGCACACACATTGCCTATGATGTAATCTAAAATACCATGAAGTTAATTTTTCAAAAAATTATCATTTATGCTAAATTATGCTAATTTATGCATAATGATGCATAAAATCAGACTATTTGGTATAAATCACAAAATAAAGCTCAAAACAGGCACATTTTTTGTGTAGATATTCTTTTTAGTGTCCTTAGCAAATGCAAAGAAAAAAAATTGTGATACCAGAAAAAAATCTTAAGTATTTTATTGTTTTTTGAATTTCTTATGTATTTCTGTTTTTTCGACTTTATGTTTTTCATATTTTTTTCGATGAAATTTGTTCGCGACATCGCTCCGAACAAGAAAATATGTTATTCATTGATTTTAATCCATAAAACACCAAAATAATCATGCTTTTATGAAATTTGCCTGCAAGCACAGTTTGCATTGAAATTGTACACAAATTCACGTTTTTGAGCTATTTTTGGTCTGACATGCATGTACATATTTATGCGTAACTTTGGAACCGCACGCCCGGGCGTCGCAAATTTGGTGTCAAAAGATGCGGGAGACTCGGAAGGAAAAAGTCATGAAACGTCGCGGCGATAGCTTTTTGCGATTGCGATACATCGCGCGGAACGTCGAGGGGGGGGCCTCGGAGGCCCCCCCCCCCCGGCCTAGTTACAGTTGTAGGGTTAATAGTTCGTTAGTTAGTTCGTTAGTTAGTTAGTTTGTCTGTGTGCAAAATAACTAAAAAAGTAGCGAACGGATTGGGATGAAACTTGCAGGAAAGGTTGAGAATGACACAAGTACCAAACGATTAACTTTTGGCAGTGATCCCAGAATTTTGGGGGAATTTATGAAGGATTTTTGACATTTTGGCAGGTAGGGTCAATGAACTTGGGAGTTCAGGTTGCACGTATTTGAGGTTTGCCTGTGCGCACTATAGTGCGTGCTCTAGTTTCTGCAGGGGTGAGGCGCGCCGTGCAGCTGAGGGTTTATGATGTAACAAAGGCTTCTATGTTGGGAAATCTGGCAACTTTCAGCACACAATGCAGTACGTATGGGTGGAAATCACTGATATCTCTACGGAAGAACAAGATCAGTGGTGAAAATTATTTGCATGCTTGGTGGAGGTCGGCGCTCTCAGAGTGCTTCTCTAGTTTTATTTGTTTTTATCCCCGATGTTACAAGATACTTGATATAATGAGGGAATTTCAGTGTTTCCAAGCAGCTCATCAACACAAGGTACCCTTGGTCTACATTTCCCTTTCTGGACATCTACACAGAAAAGCATTTACTCATACACACTTAACACTTTCTACATTGAGTTCTGAAGTCCCCATACACTGTGACTTAATACACAGGCCACCAGGTTCTCATATAAGGCGGGTTTAACCCTAAAAAGACTGGGCTATTTTGGTAGCTCGAAAGACTGGGGGGGGGCCTAAAGGGCCCCCCCTTAAGATCTCGGCCGCGGATCGCGCGATCGCCGCGGAAATTTGCACAATGGTAGTGTGCGATGTAATCTACAAGATCGCATATTTAAATTTTCCAAAATAGTCTTCTTTGATTTTATTTTGATTAATTATACTAATTTATGCGAGAAATCAGACTCTTTGATCTAAATCAGTAAATAAAGCTCCAGAAGTGCTCATTTTTGGTCTAATTATTCTTTGTGGCATTCTTGGCAAATGCACTTGAAAAAAAATTTGGTATCAAAATTAATTTCTTTTTTATTTTATTGTTTTATGAATTTCTTATGTATTTCTTTGTTTTTCCGACCTTTTGTTTTTGTTTTTTTTAACAAAATTTGTGGCAGACACTTTTTGAAGCATAATACTCCTAAAACAAATTAATTTTAGCCATTGAGAGTAAAAATAAGCATATCTATATGAACCATGTGAAAAAACTCAATTTGCATTGACTTTGTACACAAAATCACATTTTTGAGCCATTTTCGGCCTCACGTGCACGTACAAAAAAGTTATGTAGCTTCAGAACCGTATCCCCGGGCGTCACAAATTTGGTGTCAAAATGTGCGCGAAACTCGAAAGAAAAAAGTCATAGAGCATCGCGGCGAGAGCATTGCGTGTTGCAGAGTAATCGCGCGAAATGTCGAGGGGGGGCCTTTTAGGCCCTCCCCCCCCCCAGTCTTTTTAGGGTTAAACAAACACTGAGAGTTAACTGTGGAAAATGTAATATATTAAATACCTCCCAAGTTTGTCTGTTGCTGTGTCCATTCTCTGAGAAATCTCCTTTCTTGATGTCCCCCTTGAAGGGACCATAGCGGGTGCCTTTCTTGATGATTTTCTCGGCTATGACACCAACACACTTGATGTCATTATCAAACTGCTTGTAGGCCAGCCCTTCCGGCAGAACTCCTCCCTCTATGAGGATAGAGGTGGCTAGGGCATTGTTGTGGAGATAAGGTTGGGAGTCCCCCGCATGATCCTTGGACGCATCATCCCCTGACTGACCAGAAGGAGCTAAACGTTTCACTGCTGTCTTATTGCAGCTGGATACTGTTGGACCTGTGCTCTGAACTTGTCCTTTGTTTTGAAGGCTGCTGTTATTATCCACTTCTCTCTCTGATCGAGGTGGGCAATTGTTGGGGTGTACATCTCTCTCTGGTCTGGGTCCTGGTTTACTGAGAACTGCAATATTTGGAACCTCTGCACGGTGCCCTGTGGCTGAGTTACACTGAGTTGCTGTTCTGATTGTATTGGTCAGATTGAGATCAGGATGAGTTGTAGTAGCAAAAGCTGGAATGTGAAAGGAATGCCCTCGTTGTGGAACTTGCTGTGACAGTCCTGAGTTACTGCTCTGGGTGACTTGAAGGTTTCCTGTCAGACAACAACAGCAACAACAACAAAATGACTCAGCGTAAAAAATGTGGTAATATTAAATGTTCCCGACACTTATTTCCTATTACATTGCATCACAATTTCTAAGAATTTGTCAAGACTCTTGAACCCTACAGTGTGTACATAAGACTTTTGAAAAACAAGAGCTTCCTAACCATGACAATTTCCTCTAATTTTTGTCACACTTACCACAGAAAAAGTAGAATAGCCACCAGTGGAGCAGTGTGGAAAAAAAAAAAAAACCACATCCAAGAAGTTATGGAGACTATTTTCAAAAAAGTATTAATTTTATATCTAATAAAAGTACCAAATATAAATGTTGAAGGATACAAATTATAACTCTCTCCTTTATGTTACATGTATATGTAGGCAAAATGTATTCAAATCTGTCTTTGCTGATCCTAGCATGGCTCTTTTGATTAGAGCAGAAATACTACAAAGTGACAAGTTTTTGGGTACATAGGAGGGGTCATTTTGGCTAAAAATTCAATAAGATTCATAATTGGCTTCTGTTTTCATGGAATATCATACCTGAAAACCCTGAGACTGAATAAATCTGAACAAGCAAAGAAAAACTATTTAAAAATCTGAACTTTCATAAATTTCATATAATATTTAGCGTGAAAGATATTTCTAAAAATCAGAACATATTGAAATTAATGCATTTTCTTTCCGTGAAAAATCTGAACAGCAGGCAGGTATGGAATATGACACGCTTAATACACTACGGTATACGTATAAACCTACAATGGGAACTGGGTGAGAGGAAAAAGCACAGTACAGTTGGTTATCAAATCTCAAAGACAGAGCACAATACCTGCATTCACAAGGTCAATCCTTGTTGAAAAGACTGCAGGCCTGTCAGGAGGTAGAGCTTGAGGCAAGGCAATTGGCCTGGGAGGGTACTCTGCACCAGTAGAGCTGATGGTGACTGGGTAGACCAGGTCTACAGTGGGACTCTCTAAGGGCATCTCATGGTATGTACTGGCCTGAGAGCTTGTTGATGGTGGCATCCCGTATGGAATCTGGAGTGGAAGGTGTTGATTTGGCTGATCCAAGAAGTTGAAATCCATGGTGGTACATCCAGTGTTCCCTTCAACTTAAGAACACTGCAATACACAAAATGAAGGCAAGATGAAAAAAAAAACATATCAAAACAAAATCAAATCTGGGATTACATGTATTATAAAAACAAGTGTATACAGCTATACACGCTTATTACTAGGTTCTACTTGGTGGTACGTAGTCATTTAGACCCTTGGTTATACTTATAGACAGAAAATAGACAAAATAAACAAGAATGTGGCAGCTAGACGAGTAGATCGAGTTTTAGAGGAAAGAAAGACGAGGTACAATTAATGTAGCCTTGGTTGAAGCAGAGCTTGTATTGTAACTGTTAAGGCTCCTCTGAAAAGTACAAGGTATGTAATTTTGAACTTTATAAACAGTAAGTGGTTTAATTAGCACCTGAGAGAAAAAAAAAGAAAAATAAATACATAATTGATTATCATACTTGTACACACAACATGCAAGAGTATAAAAATGGCTTTTAAATAAGCAATCTCAGTATAGACTATACACTACAAACACTTAAATATACTGTGTATACAAAAGCAAGAGTAGGAGAGCTTAAAAAATATAGATAGTGAAAAGAAGAGATGAAAATGAGATTACAAAAGAGTAATGTTAGGCTTTGAGAAGATATTTACAGAGGTCCATGTCATGGGCATAAAGAAATCCCTTGTTTACATGCATATATAGGTTCTAGACTTTATAAAATTATATAAATGTATGGTCAGCCCTAGACAGAAAGATCCGTCTGTCCGGAGGACTCTCTTATATTTTGCCATTAACGCTGTCCTCCGTAGACAGACGGAAGGTACCAGTACCCATTGCTGTGTGGATATTCTTAACCTGTCTCTATGGAAAATTGGGTGAGGTACCTCACCCTTCTCGATTGCGTCTAATTCAAGGCTCTAGGTCGGCAAATTTAAGCTTATATAGTGAAATCAACTATTCAAGAATACATTACACTCACCAGATTAATGAATAATCCAACATTTCGGTAGAATTTTCAACGTAAAACACACATCAACCAGCCCGTCACGACGTCATGTTCAAACTGCAGAAACATACACGATACAGTATGAATCTATTAGCCAATCACATGCGAGGTAGTTTCTGCGTGTTTTTTTACTAAAACACATACCTCGCATGTGATTGGTTTACAGATTCAAAATGGCGACTTACGGCTAGCGAACGGCGATGTTGCGATATGGATAAAATTTCTGCATAACCGAGTTACTGTGAGTATTTCGATTGCACAATGTGAGAAATTAACCCCAAATATTGTTGCATAATGTGTCATGTCATGTCAAACTTGTTTGAATGTAAAAAAGCTGTCTGAAATTTGGTTTATCGTAACGTTTGATCTGCGCGCGATGCTCCACACAGGAGCTGGGATCATTGACTTCGGTCTGTATACGGAGGGGATCCGTGAAGCCAGACGTAGTCTCCGCGGAACATTCCCCGACGGACAGATACAGACCGATCTTTCGGTCACGGTCAGCCCCCGCCCCTGCTTGCTGAAATAAATCACAATTCAATGCAAATAGCCTCATAATAAACACGCTTGTTTTGGTTCTGTCAGTCGTATAGCCTCATCTAACTGCGACTTGACCGAAAGATCGGTCTGTATCTGTCCGTCGGGGAATGTTCCGCGGAGACTGCGTCTGGCTTCACGGATCCCCTCCGTATACAGACCGAAGTCAATGACTGCAGCTCCTGTGTGGAGCAGTCGCGCACAGATCAAACGTTACGATAAACCAAATTTCAGACAGCTTTTTTACATTCAAACAAGTTTGACATGACATGACACATTATGCAGCAATATTTGGGATAAATTTCTCACATTGTGCAATCGAAATACTCACATAAACTCGGTTATAACGCAGAAATTTTATCGATATCGCAACATCGCCGTTCGCAAGCTGTAAGTCGCCATTTTGAATCTGTAAGCCAATCACATGCGAGGTACGTGTTTTAGTAAGACAAACACGTAGAAACTACCTCGCATGTGATTGGCTAATAGATTCAAAGTGTATGTTTCTGCAGTTTGAACGTGACGACGCGACAGGCTGTGTTTTACGTTGAAAATTCTACTAAAATTTTGGATTATTCATTAATCTGGTGAGTTTAATGTATTCTTAAAAAGCTAATTTCACTATACAAGCTTAAATTTGCCGACCTAGGGCCGTGATTGGAAGGAGAGCATCAAGAGATAACTCTACCTGATCGATGAACAGGCTCTGTCCTACAACATCGTTCCGGAAAAGTAAAAGTAAAGTAAAGTAAAAGTGAATTAGACGCAATCGAGAAGGGTGAAGTACCTCACCCAATTTTTCATAGAGACAGTGATTAAGAACATCCACACAGCAATGGGTACTGCAACCTTCCGTCTGTCTACGGAGGACAGCGTTAATGGCAAAATATAAAAAGAGTCCTCCGGACAGACGGATCTTTCTGTCTAAACTGCGACCAGCCCCAACGCGAAGCCACTACCACTGTGTACATGGACCGGGGCCTCATGATACTCATGAGTCATGGATGATGATGGTCATGAAATCTTGGAATTGGAAGCATCACACTAGTTGAACAATCCCACTTCATTTTTTTCACTCAGTCCCAGTGGCAGTGCACAGTGTCTGTGTGAGAGTGCAAGCTGGACGTGGCGTGGATCTATTCGACACACTAATAATAGTATAACATACACTGTATATTACTTACGATTGAAACAACTTTAAACGACACCAACTGGAACCAAGAGTTCCTCGAAGTCAGGATACAGGGTTGTCTTTTCGTAGTACTCACCCCACAAGTGCTGCAGATTTCGACATTTCAAGTCTTTGTCATCACCTCATCTCGGGTCCTTTCCGTAGAAACTGTGATATGCAGCAAGGATTATTCTGCATGATAGGGATCCAGGAATGCACGCGCACCCGGCTCACAGTAGTGAGCGCACGTACGTTGATTGTACCCTAACCACGACCCCAACCTCCTGGCGCATCCATAGCCTGCCTGTCCTGTCTTGGGTACTAGTAACCGCGCGCACGTCGACGGATGACCTGCTTGCTGCTGCGATGATGCTCGAGATGGAGCGTGCTCTATGGCAGGGTGTGTGTACAATTTTGTATTTTGAAATTTAAATTACGATTTAAAAAAAAAAAGAAAAGAAGAAGAAGTAAGACGGTGCGGTGTGTTGGAAACATATCTCATTATTTTATTTTATGTTCAAATTATTTGAAAATCTGCGATCAGGGAAGGACAGTTCAATGTCCCCTCCCTCTCCCATAAAGAGGACGTTAAATTAAATTATTTAATTTTCATTACTGAAATGCATTTTGATGCATATTACCGGTATTATAGGCCTAGTTGTGGTGGCATATTACTTCTACTTATACCACTTCTAATACAGTACTTCTCACCAAAGCCCTTTCAGCAACTGGATGAGGGTTATTGGTGTGGTGTTTCTGACAGTGGATGCCGTTTGTGCTTTGTGCTCTTTCAAATGTAAGAATGTGATAAATAAAAAGGAATGTGATAGTAAGAAAAAAAAAATGTGTAAAAATGGCGTCAAAATGGGCCTAGCTGCTATGATGAGCTTTCGATCCTTATAGAATCTGCGATCGTCAGAGGCAAAAATTAATGACAAACGTGGGGAAAGCAAACATATAAAAATGTGAACTAGGCTATACACACAAGAAGTACAGTCTGAGAATCGCCAGAGATCCGGCTTGGCCCTATAGAGACACAGAATAATGTAAACATTAAAAAGGGGACAAGTCTTGTCCACGCTTTTTATTTTCATTGTTCTCTGTCTTTATAAGCTCTCATAAGCCAAACAGGTAGGGCCTAAGGAGGGTAGAGGTTAAAACATGAGAGGTGACAAAACGCTATCAAGGTGGGCCAGTGATGATCCACTCTCGTAGGGGTGCGGGCAACTAGTGAAAGATTTATAATAAGGGAGGCAACGTAATCAAACAAGATAACAAAACAGTGAAGAATACTGAAGAGAAAGATGATTGAATTCAAAGTTTATAGCAACTTCATTTTGAGTGAGGGGGGGGGGGGCGGTCCTAAACCTGGTTAAGTGGAAAAACTTTTTTTTTTTTAATGAAAGTGAGAGCCAACTAACAAAAAATGCAGGAATATAAACAAATCTCAAAGGAGGAAATAGGCCTCCGTGATCTATAACGTAAACAATTATGTATATATGGATATTTATATTACATATCATAAACATCAACTCTGTGTGTGTGTGTGTGTGTGTGTGTGTGGGTATATTATATATATATATATATATATATATATATGAAGAGTTTGTTTGCAAAAACCGATAAGTCCTTTTTTTAAGATTTTGAAGTACGATGTCAGTCATAAAGTACAAAATAATACCTTTTAAATGATATGAAGAGTTCGTTTGCAAAAACCGATAAGTCCATTTTTGAAGATTTTGGAGTACGGTCTTTGTCACAAAGTACAAAATAATACCTTTTAAATGATATATTGGTCAGTACATAGATAAAGGTACATTTTTGAAGTTATGGTCAAAAGAAGCAAAAATTTTCTTATTATTCTCTTTATTTTTCTTGACCTTTAATCGCAAATATCTCCATTTGGAAAATATGGACTTATCGGTTTTTGCAAACAAACTCTTCATATATATATATATATACATATATATATACATATATGTCTTATTCCTCACAAATGGAAAAGGGGTCATGTAAAAATAATTATGACTATTCTAGGAAGATAATGCGTGGAGAAGGGTCAATAACAGAAATTCGTAGTCCAGTCATGATGCTACAAACTACGTCATTGGCTCTGCCAATTTTGTTCAAAAGATGAGTGCGACATTTTACTCGGCTGATTTTCTTTGCGAAGATAGACCTCCAATAGGACCTATATAAGGATAGGCCTTATAATGCGCAGGAAATTGCCCAAAGCTGCACTTTAGTTGCTCGATTTGGAACATCGGTAACAGGGTCTCTCTGCTCTGATATGCGAAAAATGTTGTTTGTCCAGTTCTTTTTTTTTTCATTTTGTATTTGTTGTTTTGTTAGTTTGTTAGTTTGTTTGGTTGGTTGATTGGTTGTTGGTTTGTTTTTGTTTTTGTTTTTGATTTGTTTTTGTTTTTTGTTTTGTTTTGTTTTGTTTTGTTTTGTTTTGGTTTTTTTGCTCATCCGGAACATGTGGAAGAACTCGAAGTATAGTGCTTGAAATAATTACAACCATGGGTTATAATGATTCAGTATTTTCGCTACGGCCAAATTCAACACACATATTATCATTATACATATATCTTCTTTTTTTCTCGTGATCGAATTTCCCGACAAAATGTTATCGATCCAAGAATTGGAGGTATATATTCCTATACATTTAATAAATGAGTGGTTTCATGGAAAGTATGTTAAAAGAATCTTTACAAAATGTAGAATATAAATTATCATATTAACCCTTTGCGTGTCACGTATATAATGTTTCCTGTCAATAGGTTTAAGTGTAAAAGTTGTGTACATTTTGACTTATTGGCACAGAAAGCTAATACCGTGTCTCGACTAGCACTTGTGCTAACTTTTGGTTCCCCCTTTAACAACATTATCTTCTGTTTTTCTATTATTTTTTTCGATTATTTTTTTCAGAACTTCTGTCTATGCATATATATGTCTACATTACATACTTATTCATTCTCTTTGCCTTTTCAGTGATAAATGTATCACAATGAAACTAAATCTATTATACACATGTATTCTTGATATGTAAGGTAGATAGAGGTATGTAAAATATATGCTTGCAAAGCTGTAAGAACCTTGTACAAAATCATTGTATTCTCATAAAAATTTCATGTTATTGTATCTTACACTGGAATTTCATGTTATCATGTTATCATATTCACATGTATGTTGTTAATAAACTCAACTCAAACTCAACTCAACTCAAACTCAGATTTTGTTAATTTTATAAAAGGAAGCGACATTTGCAGCAAATTTATCATAATACCTGCATTTCTCGTAATTATTAGGTTCTCTTATTTAAAGAAAAAAATGTAACTACTTAAGAGGAATTTTGGAGAAAACTGATTTGGATACCGCATGCCCTTTTTGGCATGATTCGAGTATGCTGAGTTAGTAAAAAAAAAATAATGGTTCGCAAGCAAAATCCAAAATAGTACATCGGTATACGCACATCAAAACTTTTATAAACAAAATGTCTGCAAAATCATCACTTTATCATTATCATTATTATTATTATTATTATTGCTATTATTATTGCCATTATCATAGTATAGTCACTGATTATTATTATTATTATTATCATCATCATTATTATCATTATTATCATTATCATTGTTATTATCATTATCATGATTATCATCATCATTATTGTTATCATTGTTATTGTATAGGCCGTTAATTTTGGAGGCAATCAATTCTCGGAAAGACAGAATTTGCAGATTAACGTTGTTTCAATCGCACAATGAGAAGGCAGGGCTGCAGATAAGAATTCGATACATAAATATCATCAATTCATTAATATGGAAGTTATTTATTGAAATATGCAAATTATGGGTTGTCATGCAAATAACACAATAGCATATTGCCAATGTCTTCATCATTTTTTGTCACTTCATAATGACATAATAGTTATATGAAAATCAGATGCAAGGTCAACGAATTAGGAAGTAAAAATGGCATAGGCAAACCAGTTTAACAGAAATTTATGATTATGCAAATGCGTGGCGTCTACAAAGGTGTTGTAATGATGAAGGAAAAGAAGATGCACCCATGAAAACAGCTATTAGTTCCTTCAAAAGTTTACTTTAAAAGCCACAAATCGAGGATGCATCATCATATAGATTTTTGTCATCAATTGAATTAAATAAATTATAGTTTATGAGTCAAATTGTCTCACGTAAACTTCTTAGCACTCGGATAGGATAATGGAGGGACAGAGAAAAGACGAAAATCTTTGCTTTCTGCCCATGATGACTGGAGGAAACTATTACTATGATTAGCTCGATGTCATTACGAAAAACCTAAACTTGAAGCCATACATCGTTCTTGTCCTTTCTTCTTCTTTTTTTTCGGGGGGGGGGGGGGGAGGTTTCATGAAGAGTATATAGATAGATGTTATCATGCATGAAAAACAAAATACATGTACATGTCGCTCCCAACAGAGAGACAGAACTTTTACTGCCACCTTTGATATACTAGTACCATACCGTTTGATTTATAGATGGCGCTGTTCATTACACTCTCGCAGAGCCTTCTATTGTTAAAAGTTCACTCATGGTCCATCAAAGAAAGTTGCATTTGTGTGAAAGCATCTCTACCAGAACTTAAGAAAATAGGAAAAAAAATAATCTTTGACATTTTATCGTAACCTTGAATACAGGAAGAAGTGGGACAGTGATGCTGTCCCAGTTCATCCCAGCACCCCCCCCCCCCAAAAAAAAAAAAAAATCAGAATGGCGGCTAATATCACAATACTATTTTTTTTTTTGCAAAATCTTTTCGGCCCTAATGCAAATCATTGGAACTCATAAGGCCTTCATAAAGCATGCTGAGTGCCTGCTAAAGCCGTGCGATGAATTCACGAAGCACTTCACACTGAATTTTAAAAAAAAAAGTGTCCAAAATATAACTCAAAATTAAACTTTCCCGAAGAGTTGTTGCAGAGCAGTTACCATGAGATTGTACATTGATGCCAAATGCCTAATAGGCGATAAGACTTAAAATCCGATTATACACTGTAGTTCAAAACTCTTTGAGATAATATAGGAGTATAGAGAGGTGTCCCACTAATCTCCCGCACCCAGTTCATCCCACGTACTCTCCAGATTCTTTTAAAAACGCGGCGCCGGCCCCTTATATAGGCCTATACCCTAATAAACTAACATGACTATTATGCTCTGGTGCATGAACTTTTGAAGATAAAATTCATCCTTGAAGTGAAATTATCAACCTACTAGCTATGATTATGCCGTGGCAAAGTTATTATCAAGGAATGCTGGTATTATCCATAAACTGACGTCTTTACTGATTTAGGCCATATTGTATGCTATTATACATTGATAATAATCGGGTATTAAACACTGTCACATTTGCTGCTTGATTGGGGGTCACCTCCAAGATTGTGTATAGGCCTATTGATAGGATCTTAAGAATACACACTTCAAATATATTTTTGAGAAAAAAATACTGAAAATAATCTATGACTATATCTTTTCCAACGTGGATATTTGATGTAAACCTTATATGTGAATGAATGTCCTATACTGCCCTTTCTGTTTTATATATAGGACGAGTTTGTTCGTAAAAACCGATAATTCCATATTTGCCAAATGGAGATATTTGCGATTAACGGTCAAGAAAAATAAAGAGAATAATAAGAAAATGTTTGCTTCTTTTGGCCATAACTTCAAAAATGTACCTTTATCATGTATAGTGACCAATATCATTTAAAGGGTACGTATTACTTTGTACTTTATGACAGAGACCGTACTTCAAAATCTTCAAACATGGACTTATCGATTTTTGCGTACAAACTCTTCCGATTGAAGAACAGGATTGGCAGGTGGGATTGGTATTCATAATTTACTCTACTCGTCAGCAAAACTAATTCCATATAGGGGCCTATACCTCGATCGTACACACACCACCTTATAGCTTTGAAACAATTGGCCAATTGAAGTCAAGTCTGCCCCGAGTTCTTGTATTTAAGCAAAGATTTAAAAAACACCTCCTTGCATCTTATCAAATAATTATGTTGATTGAGGATGATAACTATATTATATGACCCGTAACGAGTGACCAATGCGTGCAGTATCTACGCCTACTTGAACGGTTATGTCACTACTCTCGTTTTCATTTCTTTTCTTCTCTTCCTTCCCCACTATCTCCCTCTTGTTTCCCCCCCCCCACCTCAGCCCTTTATTCATTTTGCAATATGATCCACTCATCAGCTGTTCTTTGTTTTTTTAGGGGACCAGCTTGTTTTAATAACAAGCTGTGTTTTCTCAAGGTCCCCACGCAACATTCGATGTAAACATCAACCTCAATTGTTCATTATTATTTTTTTTTTGTAATTATACAAAGCAATGTACTTTTCCCCCACAAGGGGTTTGTGTTACATGTGAATGGTGTGTGAAGATAAATGCAGTTTACAATGTACTGTAATTATCGTTATCATTAGCATAATTGCATCAACTTTATGAGGCGTCTTCGATACCATGTGTATTGATATCAAATTTCTTCGGAATTCGGCAGTCAAGCCATTTCTTCTTTTTTTTTTAGAAAGAAAAAGCAAACAAAAAAATCAAGTTAAAACAGTTTATAGCCATAATTATTTCATTCTATTAAAAACGACTGTAACTAGTCTAGACAATGCTGAATTGAACAAAAAAAAAAGTGAAGGGCGTACTCGGTCAAGACTAGATTCGATCTACGCGAAGAAGAAGAAAGGGTAACTTTACAAATTGCTTTGTAAAATTATATAAATACATCTTATTTGTGCGAAAGTGTAAGAAATATCACAATAATGGGCCCAAGAATGTTAAGCGTGCTCTATAGCCCTCTCATGCCTTTTTGTACAGCGTGATTTTGTTAGCAGCAGACGCACTGAGTGACAAGAGTGTAGAGAGCACTGTTTTGATTATGACTGTATTGTGTTGTGGTGGTGAATACACAGCCGCCAGTCGGCTGTATTTTAGTGAGTGTAAGCACAGACCACCGTGTCGGGTCGGGCTAGGTCGTGAGGTGGCCGGTGGTGAAGTGAATATGGGCTAGATGTAAGTATTTATTAGTATATTACTAGATCATATAAGACTCCGGAGGACAGACAGACCTTGCTCAAAAGTTGCTGTCTACATGCATGGTCTAGCTCGCTGCCAGCTCTGCATGTGCGACAATCGGAGATGGGCTGCTGCCTGTATACATCATTTTAGACGCAGAGCACTGTCACAATAACAATGTCAATAGACTGCTGGGCAGTTTCACTATCATCACTTCAGTATCTACCCTCATAAAACTGTGAGGGTGAGCAGGCCTACCAATTCTCACACCGGAGGCGTGAGACACACGCCTCAGCTTCTCATCTCATGCTCACACGCCCATCCAGCTTCCAATTGCCTCCTGGCGCAGTAAGGACGAGAAAATAAAAAAAGATTGTTAGATAGGTAAAACACAATGATTGATTGCGTAATATACTAGCGATCAGTGACAGAGAGGTACAACTACAACAGGGTTCGAAATTGGCAAAGGTCCACTGGCCATTGGCCACCCAAAATCATGTTGGACTAGCTAAAAATCATAAAATTCTCAAGTTACTAGTCCGCCTGGCTAGCCAAAATATTGGCTTGCTTCGGTGTCAAAATTGATTCTAAGTAGTCCGCCTGGCTAGTTAAAAAAAAAGTTAAGTGCGACCCCTGTTAACAATACGAGTAATTTTTCAATCCAGATCATGAGATAGGAATTATAAAATGTCGTGTTTGCATATTCTCAGACAACCAGTTTATTGAGAGATTATATGACAGTTCATTTTCATGTCCAACAAAAAGTGCATGCCTTACAGGTATGCACAAAATCTCATGATTTCATGCTTATCCAAAATTTACTAATCTCCTTAATTAATACCATGGGGGGGGGGGGGGCTGTCCCCATCCTACACCCTCACCCCTCGCCCCTCCCCCCCCCCCCTCGTTGCTTCGCTCCTTAACAGGATCTCACTTCCAGCCACTTCACAACTTGGCTTCTCTGTACGATGTGAGTGTGACATCTAGAGTAATCTACACTGATTTAGTGATTATTAGATTAAAGCCACAGCTGTGATGTTTACTTTATTTTAGGATTCATGCATGACATAAATTTACATTACAATACATACAAACATTGTATTGTAATGTACTAGGCCTGTGTCCTTGCTGGTCATTTGTTCTACTTTTATTATTCAGAAAGGCATAAGGAGGTCTTCAGTGCCTGCTTTGTTTGTTTTTTGTTTTGTTTTTTTATTACTGTATAATTATAATTTTCTATGTATTTTTTTAAGGTTTTGATTTGCGGAAGTTGGCAGCCCTGCATCTTGGACATTGCACACACGTGAAAGTGACATGGAGTACAACTACATGCAAGAGCGAGCAGCAGATCACCGAACCAACCCAGAGACCAGCCAGTCTCTTCACCAGCCTCAGCACCCAGTGCACTATCAACACAGCAGTATCCCACACCACACCACTCCATACAAGCTGGCTACCCGGGCCTGAGGTTTGTGCTTCTCACCTATATTACATGTGGTCACTCTTGTACGTAGAAGTCTAATATAGACTTCCTTCATAACCTCTGTATGACAGAGAATGAACTTACCGTGGCAACGGGCTTACACTCATATACAGTGCACTCCCGTTATAACGAAATGCTCGGGACCGGCAGTTTTCTTTCGTTACAACGAAATTTCGTTATAACCGAACAAATACAATATATAACGACAACAAGGAACCACGTATATATCATAGTATGTTTGCTGAATACTCATCATACACTGGAAAGCTATGTGAAATGTGATGGGATAACTGTATTACAATAATAAACGCAAGTTCCCCTCAGAAACTGTGCGTGACACAAGGAGCAAACACACAGTGGTGTGAAGTGTTCACCCATGCAGAGACGCTATAAATGCTTGTTCCGCTACGTATTTTCGAAAGCAATTCGCATTTCGTTATAACGGAGCACATATTCTTTTGTTTTTCTTTGTTGGTGGCGCTCGGAAAAGACTTCGTTATAACGAAATTTCGCTATAACCGTGTTTCGTTATAAGCGAATTTTCTACCACAGACTTTAATGGTGATAGTTTTGGGACCAGAGGATTTACTTCGTTATAACGAAATTTCGTTATAACCGTGTTCGTTGTAACGGGAGTGCACTGTATGTGGTAATGTGAATAGCTGGCTGTGTTATCTTTCATTGTCTCTTCTTGTAATAATTTCTTGAAGGAAATGTTGCAAGCCACTCTGTTCAATATGTAGGGAATAAAAAGATATCACAAAGGTGATTAACATCTTATTTCTTTGTGTCTGCCATAGAGGGCGCCAGAAGATAATTTGTTGAATGAATGACTTGTCTTTATAATACAAAGTTCTGTATATTTGTCCATTCCTCTCTCCAGCTGTCCCACCAAGATGGGATCTGTTTCCCGATTGCAGATTCAGGAAAATTTTTGTGTCCTTTCTTGGTACCTGCCCAGGTATTCAGAGGTTGATGCAGATCACATAGAATTTGAGAAAAAAGTCCTCTCTAGGTCAAAGGTCACAGATCTTTGGCTATGAAATCTATGGTACTTTATCGCTGTAACTTCATTCAGAAATGGTCAGCAGAAATATAGGTGTGCAGGAAATGGAGAAGTGGGTGCTACATTCCAATGGCAATTTTTAATTGGAATGATAATGGTGAAAATATGAAGGTGTCACCCAAAGCCATTATGAAGAGTGTCCAGAGATGTTGCAACTTGGTAGACTGGATAGCAGTATAGCAATGAATCAGAATATCATGGTTGTTTTACAGAGTATTTTCCATGAGGTTTAAGGATAAGAATGAATGTATACACCAAGTTACCTGAAATACACACATTGTAAGTGAAAAATCCAAGGTCAAGTCTGCAAAACAATTTTCAGAAATAATCATCTTGGAAATTAGGGTTGTGGATAGAAATAGATTAGAAGTATTTTCTTTGTACTGAAAGGGTTTATATATGGGTCAATCCTGTAATGTAGTCAGTGGTCAAGATAAACTGTACGACCTTTAGCATTTTAATTGTTTAAAGGTCATGTACAGTACACTCTACATGTCTGTGGCACATAGGATGATTGTGTTAAGGTGGCCTCACACTATGCAGTTTTTTCGATCGCAGTGCTTGCGATGATTGCCAGATCACAATCAACGAGTTGCATAGTGTGAGTGCAACGACCACAAGGCTTGCGGAATTTCAGCTGGTCGCAAGGGTTCACAGAGGCAACCGCAGACGATCGCAAGGTTTTGAACTTGTTCAAAATTTGACAGCAGCCGCAAGGAGGTCACAAGGCTTGCGGACGCCTCCAAGTCGCAAGAAGTCGCATGCGGTCGAGAACTGCGTGCGACTTCTCGAAACCACAAGCAGTCGCAAGAAAAAAACGCATAGTGTGAGGCCACCTTTAGAGATGGATGCATCCTGGGGCCCATTTCCTAAAACTTGTCATCAGTGACAAGTTGTCATAGATGTGACAAGCTACAGAAATCCTTGCATCTGATTGGCTGAGAGCGAATTTGTCATAGAAATGTGGCAGTTGTCACTGATAAAAAGTTTTATGAAACAGGCCCCTGGGTCAAATGTGTTGTGGTCAAATTGATATATGTAATTATTAACTCGTTGAGAACGGTTTGATTTTGCTACAATACGCATTTCGTAGACACCTGCCCGAAGTAAACTCAGGACTCGTCCTCAACGGGTTAAGGGTTGTTGAAGTGAAAAAAAAAAGAAAAAGAAGAAGAAATTATACTACTGTAAAAGTGGATATTTTCGCACGATTAATTTTTCGCGCTTGGCTGGGTGAGAAGAGTTTCGCGTGTTTTTAATTCCGCGGAATCAAGACATCACGCACAGGAACATATGGCAAGCAAAAATATTCGCGTGCTTTTATTTTCGCACTAGTTTCTGATTGCGTGAAATGCGCAAAAATTTCAACACCGCGAAAATTTCCACTTTTACAGTATGCAACCAGGCTACCCATTCATTGATATAATGATGACATTTGCCAATATTTCATTGTGTGTAAAAATGCAAGTATTTAGGGCATTGCAGAAACATTAGCATATTGAATTTACAGAATTTTGTCAAACCCTGGATTCAAATTTCTTCTGAATAGTGTTTTACCTGAAATACTTTTTCATAACACTATAACATTTAATTTTCACGAAGAATTATAAATGTTCAAACTAAAATAGAAATTTGTACCATATAAGATTGTTTATTAGAAAGTGAACAGTCCAGTTGTATGTACTGTGATTCACCCTTCCTACTTGCTTCCTGTGCACAGGTTTGCATCATACATCAACCCCCTTCAAGGCCCAGGGGCTGTACCAGGCCATGTCCCCAGTGCAGATGGTGTGCCCCTTTCCAGGTTGCTACTTCAAGCGCAGGTGGTAGTGGGGTATCTAGCCAGGGGACTCATGAGTTTGATGGCATTCTTAACAATGTGATGCCAGGTTTGTTTGATCTGTCTGTAGTAATGATGTTTGTTGTTTTTGTATGTTATCCACAGGAAATATTTGACAATGCTCACACATGTAGATCATTGTCACATTTGTTTATTAGACAGTGTTTTTAATATCATTGTTTAATGTTGGGGACAATGTATGCTTTATGTATTTTGTATTTGGGGAGAGTACCGGTAATAGTTTGGGAATTATTAATATATATAAAACAATTTTGCGAGTTGTTGAAGTTGCAATTCAGAACTACTGGCATAAAATTAGAAATTATTATCATCCCCTTTTTCGCAGAAAAGTCAATGACTCAATAACAACTTCAGCCTAGGAGATGATGTATGTATACATAATGTAAAGCTCATTTGTTTTATGCCAGTGTAGTATTCTAATGATTAGTACCAAGATATAATCAGTCCATTTGCAAAATTCTTTAAAATGAAGACACAACAAAATATACCAAATTATATACAATACACTTGTAGAGGTTGTGTATTTGTGTTGATTTGCATGTGGATGAATACATGCATGCTACTACTGCTCATGTCAGCTGTTTACTACATATCAATGCACACGGTTTTTGTACATACTACTGTACATACCACAAACTTTTCCATCAGAATGCTGACTTTCTTGTTCACAATTTTAATGGTTCTTGATTTCAATAATAGAGAGTGATGTGACTTCATTTCATTGGCGAGGCTAGAGTGTAAAAAATTAGGTATTATCTCAAATGGAAAACCAATGTGCAACTTTCAAGGCATCTGTGGTGAGGGTTCACATTTCTCCGAATTGACTCTTAAGTGATTCAAAACATTGTGATAGTGACACTTGACAATTTTACACCCATATTTAACCCATATTCTATTTTATTTTTTATTTTTTCCTGGGGGGGGGGGGGTTACAACTACTTAAAATATCCCTCCAAAAGGTTCAAGTTTTGCATGAGAGATTTGGCATAGTTTACTTTACCTTTTTATTTCAAAATTCATAATTTTTAGTAGTTCATAATAGATAACCATGAAGGGTTGTAGAATGCTGCAAACTCAAAAAGTGTCACTGTTTACACAGTAATGCAAGTAATGTTATGCCACCTGGATGCTGTGTTACAGGGCAGCTCCTTGAATTCCATTTTGGGGCAATGTGTTAAGGGGGATGACTGGTAGGAGTTTGAGCATGAGTACATTGTAGGTTGATGGAATTTATAGGCATAAGTTTGAATTAGCACTTTGGTTTGATTGTAGGTAAACCTGTGTGGTATACAGACCTGTAGGTAAAGCTATATACTCAACTCCTGTTTGTTCTAAATGGATTTTTTAATGTTTCATTTAGGTGCCTCAACACCACTTCACTTTCGACCAGTACATCCCAACAGCCAACATGCCTTGCCACACCACCAAAAACCCTGCATCATCCTCAACTGTGGTGGCACCAACACCTCAGCAAGCCCTGCACAATGATTCCAACTCTGACTCCAGCTACCAAATCCAAGACCTCTCCAACTCCACACAGAGTCGATCCAATGCATCCAGCAACAATATGAACATGGCTAATAGGAGTGTGGCGGGTGGATGCAGCAGCTCCAGTGTTTTGCCAGACCCACACCAGGCCTCTCAGAGCAACACTATAAAGAAGAAGACCACCAGTTCAGCCCCACGTCAGAAACCAAAGAAACCAGGCTTGCCAGAACCAGTAGTACAGGTTGTTGAGCCACAAGTGCAGCCAAGGAAACCCAAATCACCTCTCCCCATTATCGCCACCAAGTCTTGCCAAACTGAACCCATGTTTGAGGACCTGAGACCAACATCGTCACCCCAATCTGCCCCACCTGACCTCCCAGATGGGTTGCGATACGTAGACGCATCTCAAGACGGGAAGGGCGTGTCGGGAGTGGTGGCGACCAGGGTCATTGAGGCGGGACGGGAGTTTGGCCCATTCACTGGGGAGTTTGTGAAGGAAAGTCTTGGATGCTATAACCCTACTACGTGGGAGGTAAGTTCGTTACTGGCAGTGTTCATCAAGCTGTTGATACAGTAGTGTACTGAACTTCACATTTTGTGTGTAAGATACATCAGTATGCCTTGTTTCATCAGCAAGCTGCTCGTGGGATCAGCCTTGAAAGGCCAGTGGCCTACTGCTGATTTCCTCCACCATTTATTTTAATTGTTATGTCAGTCTTGAACACCTACTTTTTGACTTTTAACTGCGATTATGTACTTATCCAAAATAAGTTTTGGTTTGTATGTATGTGTTAGAACTGATTGATTGTATATTTATATGTTTTTACCTGAACTTGTGGAAATAAACTAAACTGAAACTGAAACTGAAACTGAAACCGAAGTTTTGGTAGACATATACTCCAATGACAAATTGCATGGTACTTTGTACCCCTTGAACAATAATGGCTTGAAATGTGCAGTCTTGTTAATTAGGCATTTTAAAGTCCAAAACATTATGTTGTGATTCTGTACTTAAGCAAATCAAAACTATGAAGGTTTGTCAACTTTGTCACAATCCTTGTATGTACATGTCGGATGTACATATTTTATCACTTCACAGATGTGTAATTCCCTTCCACATGGAATAATTTAAATAGATATGGCTGGTTATGCATCCTCACATTGTTTTTGCTGCTGTAGAAGTTTCTAAGAAAACTGTTTTTTCTCTCTTGTTGAGAGATTCGTCAAGTATTTTTAAGCACTTTATAGTTTTGTAATCTCTTTTACTTGTCTTGTGCATCAGAGAATACAAAGACGCTATAACCTTCAGAAACATTCATATAGCCAGGTTCTAGACAGCATGTGATTCATGATATTTGAATGCTGTACCCTTCTGTATGTCACCAGTAAAGAGTGATGAATTTTATTGGTACAGCGTATTAAATGCATTCAACAGGTATGCGTCCGAGGCCACACTTGGTTCTACCTTGACGGGGCGTGTGACCCCAACAACTGGATGCGCCATGTGCAGACAGCCAGGAAAGGAAGTGAACAGAATGTGGAGGCCTTCCAGTTCTACGGGGACATCTTCTTTCGCACAACAAAGAGTGTGGAGGCTGGAACCCAGCTGAGGGTCTTCTACAGCAAAGACTACCTCAAGCATGTTGGATTCAAGACAGCACTCGATGACCTATGTTACAAGAAAGGTGCATTTCAATACCAATCACTGACAAACCACTCACCTATATAATGCTTCACTGGGGGTTTTGGACCTGACATCAAGTCACATTTTTGAGACTTCAAGCAAACCTTATTTCGCATCTTAGAATCCTGACACATGGGAATATAAGACACATGCTTCTTAAAAGCCAGTCACCATATCCAGATAAAGATGAAAAAGCCAGACATAGTTCTCAGAGGGGCTTAAAATTCATCTTTCATCATTTGGAATTAGCTTCAAATACACTAAAAGGATGTACTTATGTATTCCTTGTGTATGGTGAAAAAAAAAAAAAAAACAGTGGGAGAGGGGGTCTTAGCCCGCCCCCCGGTTCTGCTGGCCATGATAGTACACAACTTTTATTCCAAAAGAGCCTTCCCTGTTAACCCTTCATATGCAAGTGTAGCATTGTGGGAAGGTATAACGTACATGTAATATGGTGATCAATCATGCCCTTGCATTTACATTTTCCAACAAGCTACGTGTGATTCTCTGTAGCATGGAAGATTGATGTGGTCGAATTTGTTGATTACCAATAATTGGTAATACTCGAGTACTGATAATAAACTATGAAAAATTACATAGCAACCATAATGGGGTAGGCCTATGCGCACTGAGATTGTGGACTTCCCGCAAGCCTTTTCCGCTCTTGATATAATTTGTATTTCACATTTTCATCGTTACCCAATGGAAATTTATGTTATAACAACATTATTTCACATATTTCTTAGGCATACGATGTGTACATCTACATTTTAGAGCAATAATAAACAGCTCAGCTGGCATTTGAGGACTACATTTTGGCTGTAACGGTTGTGGGCCAGGTTACGTGTGTAGTGCTTGGATACAGAAATGACAATCATTTCTTAGTGCAAGGTGAATTTGGAACTGTGAGATAAATGAAGATCCTACATTGTATGAGAGTATTGTTATGGTATGGTGACATCCTTGTGCAAAAGTGTGCAAGGGTATCGTGTAGCTAATGTCATAGGTGAGCAGACAACCAGTTTAGTAGTAATCTCTCAAGATGGTGAAGAAAATCTGGTTCTGTTTTCACTCATGAGGTCAGCTGTGTCTGCAGAGACGATTGTCAAAGAGGTCTTCATGAACAAAATACAATCACTTCATTTCAAGAAATAAATAAAGTGTACATAAATATGAAAGCATGTTAGAAAAAGGGAAAACTGGTGAGAACAAGACATTTCAATATGGGATGCAAACATTTATATCCTTTGAAAGATGTTTTATACAATCAACTTCGGATACCTCGAAGTCGTCGGGACTGAAGAAAATGGTTCGAGGTACGCGATATTCGAGGTACGCGTACGTACACTGTACGTCGAATTTTCTTCGACTTATCCGACGTTTATCGATGTTCAACATGGTATCTGTTATAGTGCCTACCGATTGTTTGTATGCTTGTCAAATGGAATTTTTATATGAATGAATTGAATGAAAATCGGAATGTAAATCAAAATTTCAGAAATGAAGATTTTGGTGGCCCTATCGCGCCACCAAAAAAAAGTTGGATGTTTGCCTTTACTTTTGAAAATGAACAGCGGTAACAATTGGCTCCGTAAGATACTAAAATAAATGTCGGATGTTTGCTCATACTTTTGGAAATGAAAAACGATAAGACTCAGCTCCGCATGGTGCTAAAACTGATGAATAAAGATAAGATAAATGATAAAGATAAATGAATAAGGATAATATTCGGCTCCGGAAGACGCTGACATAAATGTCGAATATTTGCTTTGACGTTTGGAAATGAAAAACAATATTCAACTCGTACGATGGTTATTGGATAAGTATCGGATGTTTCTGTATACTTTCGAAAGGAAATAGCAATAACATTTGACTCCGGAAGATGCTAAAATAAATGTCAGATGATCGCTTTTATGTTCGGAAGTTGCAGTAATATTCTGCTCCATACGATGCTAAAATAACTGATGTTTGCTTTTAAATTTCGAAATGAATAACAGTAACATTCAGCTGCGTTCAATGGTAAAATTAATGTTTGATGTTTGCTTTGACGTTCGGAAATGAGTAACAATAACATTCAACTCCTTATACAATGATAAAATAAATGCTGGATGTTTGCTTTTACGTTCGAAAATAAATGGCAATAACATTCAGCTCCGGAAGATGCTAAAATACATCTCGAATGATTGCTTTTACGTTTGGCATGTTTGGAAGTGAATAGCAGTAACATTCTGCCCCATATGATGCAAAAAAAAAATGGATATTTGCTATTACATTTCGAAATGAATAACAGTAACATTCAGCTACGTTTGATGGTAAAATAAACGTCTGATGTCAGCTTCGATGTTCAAAAATAAAAAACAGTAACATTCGGCTCCGTTAGATGATAGAATAATTGTCAGATGATTCATTTCACTTTCGGAAGAGGACAGCAGCAACATTCGGCTCTGTACGATGATAAAATAAATGTTGTATGTTTGAAATGAATAACGGTAATATTCTGCTTCGTACGATGCAAAAATAAATGACAGATTGTTGCTTTTACATTTGGAAATGATTAACGGTATTAATCCGCTCAGTTAGATGCTGAAACAAATAGCGGATGTTTGCTTTCACGTTTGGAAATGGATAAGGATAGCATTCAGCTCCGTAAGATGCTAAAATGAATGTTAGTTGTTTGCTTTTACATTTGAAAATGATTAACGGTAATATTCGGCTCTGTAAGGTGCTAACAGACTAATAAATGTTGGATGATTGCTTTTACAATAAGAAATGAATAACGGTAACTTTCGACTCTACAATGCTAAAACAAATGTCGGATGCTAACAAATGTCGGCAAATGCTCCCACTTTTTCATTTCAAACGTAAGTTTTGACCTCCTAAGTATATAGGCATCAACTTTTATAATAATCTATACGCCTATTTGCTAAATCTTAAAACAAAACATCTAGATGATTGGATTTTCTATTCATTTGTTTTAGACATGGGCATCTGTATCACTTTAATAATGATTAATATTCGTTTTTCTATGTTTTGTAGGACCGATTTTGTTTTTCTTATGTTTTTCTCCATTTTTGTGTGTGTGTGTGTGTGTTGCCAGATTTTAATTTCGTGTAAATTCGACCACCAAAAAATAAAAATCAGTGATACTGGTGGCCCGATAAGTTAGTGTGGAGCCCTGTCTATTCTATTCTTTATTATGCTCGGCCTATACTTCCACATCATATTCCACAATATTTTCATAATCGCATTGCTGAAAAAAAAAATTCAGTGCTTGCGTTCTCGGGGAAGAATAAATGAAGCATACTTCGTGAAAGGCAAAAATAAAAGTTAAAAAAGGCACTACACAGGAGATTGATGTTTGGACAGTGGACCGTGATTACTGCCAAAGATATATCTGTCAACACCTATACGCAGGTGCGACACGACGGTTAAGAAATCTATGCGCACGGTATGACTATCATGATCAAGAATTAAAACACAGTGGTTAAAGAAAAGAAGATGATGGGGCAGAGCGTAGTGCTATCGTAAGCACTCCATTGCTTGGCATGGGGGCTATGTGCATACCGTGTACGTATGTAGGTAGGTGTTGGGATTTTTCTTGTCAGCTGTGTACCGGGTATTTCTTTGGGCGCGCGATTGTTCTGGTCGGGAATATTTACAGTCGAGTGTGAAAAGATTTGTGACATGTCTTCTTCACTGTCCACGCGCGCTTTATTGGAGATGCTGAGTGATGTTGCAATTTCGATTCGAGCTACATGCCGGGAAAAACAATAAGTTAATTAAGATCGGGACAGTAGATTTCACTTCGAGGTATTCCGAACTTCGAGTTATTTTCTTCGAGCTACGCGAATTTTAATACACGGAAACTCCATAGGAACAATCGGGACTTTCATTTTGCCCCCGAGGTAAGTGATATTCGGCTTATCCGACGTCGAGGTGTCCGAAGTTGACTGTAGTTTTAAAGAATAATGATAGGTTACAACAACAAGTACTTATGTCAAGTTACCAAAAATCAGTTTTACTGTTAACTTTTGTTTCTGTTTCTTCTTCTTTCCTACTCAGACAGCCACATCTTTGAGTGTGACCGCTGCGCGTGTCGTTACACCAATCCCAAGAGCTTGCTGAGGCATAATTTGTTTGAGCATGAACGAGAAAACACCTCCAAAGGGCCAAATAAAGAGATCCTGCAGCAAGTACTGGAACCAAAGGACATTTCACAGACACAGAATCTTGCTGACAAATATGCACATCTTTTAAACATGAGGGAGTTTGAGGCCAGAAAGTCAAGGGAGCAAAGAGAGGAAAGAGCAAAGTCACGAGAGAAAGTAAAAGAAAACAAAAGCAATAGGAACATTATGAAAGTGAAGTTTGTTCCCTTGAAGAAGTCTGCAGGAAGGCACTCTGCCCCCAAAGCTGAAGAGGCCAGTGATGAATTTCAGTGCAAGAAATGTGGTAAGAGTTTTACAACAGAAGGCAGGCTAAGAGAGCACTCGGCTTTCCACCAAGAAATGAATAAACTGAAGCCAATCTGTGATATTTGTGGTCTTGAATGCAAGCACAGCCGAGCACTGAAGCAACATAAGCTATCTCACGACCCAGATTCTTTTCAGTGCCAGTACTGCAAGAAGTACTTCAGACGCAAGGGCTGCCTGGTATACCACCTCCGTCACGACCACGAAGTCTTCGTTGGAGAGAAGTGGATGCGAGGGAATCTTGTGGACCAGATGGCACGGTATGTTGGTCCTGGTGAGCCTGAAGAAGAGCCATTTCACCCGGATCTCCCTACAGACATGCTTGGCAAGCGTATCTTGGTGTCGGGCAAACGCCCCAAAGTCTTCAAGTGCAAGTTCTGCCCCAAGAAGTTCCGCGCCCACCATCTCGTCCTGAAGCATGAAAAGATTGTCCACATAAAAAGTGGGCGCTTCAAGTGTGAGTACTGCTCCAAGGTATTCATGGAAGAGTACCGCTACATGCTTCACCTCCGCAGTCACACCAAGGACCGACCTTTCAAGTGCTCCGAATGCCCACAGTCCTTTGCTTCGGAGAGTGCACTGGCCAACCATCAGCCAGCGCATCGTGGGGAACGGCCATTCAAGTGTGAGGTCTGTGGCAAGGCATTCCGTACTAGGAAGTATGCCACCACACACAAGCGTCGCCAGCACACAGAACCCTCTGTCCTGTGGCAGTGCAGCTTCTGTGACAAGACCTTCAAGGACAAGACGGGGCTTGTGCGCCACGAGCGCTGCCACAAAGGGATCAGACCACATGTTTGCTTGACCTGTGGCAAGGCCTTCGGCACCAAGTACACACTGCAGTCCCACATGCATGTCCACACAGGGGAGAAACCTTTCAAATGCAATGTTTGTGGACAGAGGTTTGGGCTGAACCATCACCTGACTACTCACATGATTCGCCACCAGAAGTCCAAGCCAGCAGACCTGGTCATCGCTGTCATGCAGCGGGATGCCACTTCAGTATCCACTAGTGGAGGAAACTCTGAGGACAGCAACCAGGATAAGCAACTTCAAAGCAATCAGTGAAATTGGTTACAAATCTTCCAACTATGACATGAATTTTGGCAATGAAGATTTGACCACTCAATATTCTAAATCAACTGATTTTATTTTCTTCCTTTAGAACAGGTGAGATGGTGCTATTACACATTAACAGACCTAGACCCTATGTCGAATTGTTGGTGAAAGTCTGCAGCTCGAGCACAAATTTCGCACTTCATGGCATAATTATTTTTTTTAGAGAAATATATATGTGTAATTACATTTGGTGAAATAAATATTCAGTCAATAGATATCCATGTTAGGTATTTGTGTTGAACAATGTAATGAATAATCATTATGCTATAATCCAACAAATTTAAGAGCAATGTCATCAATTTCTTCTAATTTGTTTTCTTTATTATGCTGGCCCCTGTATTTGTTTGCATTAACTCGAAAGGTAATGAACAAGATAACAATAAATTATATTTTTTGAAAAAAAAAAACACAAAAAAAGAACTAAAGAAGATCTGTCAATGAATAAGATTGTGGATGTTTGGATTTGTGCACAAAGAGCACTACTTCCTGTATCTGTCGAATACAACATCATATGTGACCCTGCATCACAAAACAAACAGAAAGTCGCCAGACATGAAATTTTAGTTAAGTGCATATTCAAAAAGAGCAGACTTTAAGCTTTAAAATGATATATACCTCAAATCAAATGGACTCTCCTAACGTATCTAATATTGGAAAGAAAGTACACACTCGGGAAAAGTGTGAACTGAAAAAAGAGTCTCTGAAGGGCAGTGTCTATTCAAGCGCTTTAATCTTTACCAAGCCGTGCTGGCTGTGCGATGAATGGGACAAGAAAACATGTAAACCACAGGACTAACAACAATGAAGGGATTATCAGATTAAACTGAAATTGAGCATGCCTTATTAACACATTCTATCCATAATTAATGCCAACTTTCAAAGCAGTAGCATTATCCTTTCAAAATTTATTAGAGTTGAAAGTGAAGAGTGTGTACAAGGTTTTTAATAAATGAAAAGGGGACTCTAAAGACACTTCTAATCACACTATTCTACCAAAAAATGTCCGAGATAAACTGCTAAAAAAACACACTTTCCTGCCCGTTTAATGATCCCAAATTTTAGCATGATGTAGAAGAAGATTTGCTTTTTCAGAAAATATGAAAAAGTCAAGATCGGTTAGGTTGACCCATTTCAACTATTTTCAGTCCTCACACAAAATTAGTGTGTGCGACTTTTTGTTCGTTTTGTGATGAACGGTCACATATTTAAACTGCTAGAGAGAAATTTGTAAGCTACTGGTGCACATTCCATGTCAATGAGACAGATATTGATAAAACAAGGGACTATCCAGATGTTCCTGCACAAATTCAAATTGACATTACAGGATTAGTTTTCTACATTCTGTCCTATAATCCACACTCAGTTGATGTGCATTTTGCTCATTCTTAACCCTTTCTGTGGCCTGGGCATGAAGACATGATGTACTTGTACAACAGCTATGGGGTACTCTTTGCATAGTGGCATTTGAAGCACAAAAATGATTGAAATGAGGGCCAATGATGGGTACAAAAATAATTACAGTCGACCTTGCTTACAGTTAAAAGTCAACCTCACATACGTGTTAGTCAAATAATCGCCTAAGTCAAAGGTCCTTTCAAGTCCTCTTCATATTCTGTTGATTTTAATCCCTCATAAGTCAAATTTTCTCTAAGTCAAAGCTGTGTCTGTGGTCCAAATACTTGTATAAGGTTGACTGTTAATAATGACCGTTGATGTTACTATATTCTCCATGCACCCATAAACAGAATGAGAAAGAGATGGGGTTGGGAGGAGAAGGGGTGATATTTCATGTCTTTTGCCTGCCTTTGCCAACATTGACATTCAAAATAATTCACTGCTTGGTTAATGTGGCCACATTCTGAGCTACATGTGTATTTATTTTCTTATGAATGTACTGCCAGTATTCACTTTTTATAGACCTATTCACAATGCTGTATGAGGTACACAGCTATAGACAACCAGAATTTTCTCTCCTGTGCTGTTGCTTCCAGTTGAGACACATCTTACTTTCGTCTGCTACGAGGCATTTTGCAAGGTGTCTTTGGTTAAACTCTTTGTCTCTTCCATACAGGATTCCATGTTAAGTCTGTCTAGTGGTACTTTATACAGTGCACTCTTGTTATAGTGAACACAATTATAAATTCTCGTTAAAACAAACTGAATATTCAGGTCCCAAAATTATCATGTAGAGTACATATCTGTTGTAAAGTTTACTGTTTAGCAATAACAAAATTTCGATGTATCGAAAGAAAACCACCAGTCCCGGAAACTTTGTTATAACAGGAGTGCACTGTACTAGATGCAGGTCTAAGTTTATGTATGCCCTGCCCATCCCAATCCAGCTCTTCCAGTGTAATTTTATACATTGCGCATACTGTGTTTAAAGTAACCCAGCCCTAAAAGAGTGGTACCAGAGAATGTTTTACTGGTGACTACAGAGATGTTGATGAAATATAATTTGAAAACAAATGCCTCTCAGCTGTGACTGGCTTCTAAAAATCTGTTTGTATATGTCTAGCAAACTTTTGCAGCCAAAACCATGCCACACTGCCATGAAGTATTGACTGAACGTATTCTATGAATACCGATACCATTTCTACCATATGCTTGCCTGATCTTTTATTTGATAACAAGGGAACTCTGCCACTTTGCATATCACTAATAACAATACTGCTAATGATTAAAATGAATTATTGCCAGAATGAATAGTAGTGATGATGTTAATGAGGGTGGATGATGATGAGGATAGAGTTAATATTGATGATAATAGCCATCATTCTGAACATCATCCATCTTTTAAATGATGTAGTAATTGTGGTATTGTCGTGGCCTGGAATCAAGACTACTGTGAGACAAATCAATAAAGTTTGTTGTTTGTATGACACGTGTACAATGTACTTGTTCAAACCGTGTTAAAATGATGTGAATTTTCTGTTTGCCATGATCTTATTTTTTGGAGTTACAAACTAGTCATTTACTTGCCGTTATTGTTTTGAATTTACCGAATATATTCAAATGAATTGACATTTAAATACGTATATTTCAGTTGAAGTTACACCCACAAAAAAAAGAAAAAAATCTCTGAAAATACATACAGTAATTTCTTTCCATTCTCAGTAGATAAACTATATACAGTACATGAAGAATGTATTTACAAAGAAATTGTGCACCATTTGCGATAATATTCTTTTGTTAGTAGGCCTACATATATTGTAAGTAGGCCTATGTCAAGGGCAGTAGACTAGCTGCATTGTACATTTTAGGTCTGAATTTATGTGCCAGTATATAGACAATACAATTTGTATGTAACATACGTGTAGGTAGTAGATGCATATTGTATTCTGATACAGCTCAAGTGTTCAGCTAGCTTTAAAGCCAAATACTGTAACCGTTACATGTACATGTTCGTGCTGTCAATGTATTCACATTTAATAAATGGACCAATGTCAACTACAAGTCATACCCTGTGCCTTCATTATTGTGTATACAATGTGTGTCTGTTTCTGTGTGCATCTGTCTGTATGCTTCTGCCCCCAAGTATCGCTGGAGGCATTATGTTTGCCTGTCGTAATTGTTGTTTCCATGTACATGTTTCTGTTCACATTACTATGCACGGACATTTTGTGAGCCAGTAAAGGTACAGCAATAGCCAGTCTACAACTCTCACAGCATACGAACATACAATACAATGTACATGTACATGTACTATGCATGTTCATAATATGCCAGCAATTTGAATGGTGTATTCTCTTGTAATCCAGCTGAAGGCACTACATGACATGTGCACTTGTGTGCCCTGCTTTGTTTGTTTTTTTTTTTCTCTCTCTCTCTACGATGTACATAATATACGTGTGTATATTATATACATATTATATATATTATGTACATTATATATATATATATATATATATATATATATATATATATATATATATTGTATATATTACACATCTCATTTTTGTTTCCATTCTCCTACTGTGTGTGTGTGTGTGTGTGTGTGTTTGTGTGTCCACTGTGTATACACACTCGGGGAAACACTGCTAAAGTGAGTTCATCTCCTTCCTTCACCTTTAAATGCAGTGTTCTTTAGTAGTCCAGTACAGTAGTTAGCTGGTCTCTTTTCAATTTTACAGTGCACTCCCATTATAGCAAAGATGGTTATAACAAAATTCCGGATACAACAAAGTAAAAATTCAGGCCGCAACATTATCCATTCTGTGGTTTTTATTGTTATTGTTCATTTGTTTTGTTATGACGAAATTTTGATATAACGAAAAGAAACTGCCAACATTTGTTATAATGGGAGTCCACTGTACAATGTGGTACCTGCCATAACGATGTAAAAAAAAAAAGAAAAAAAAATGGTTGTCCCAGCGACCCCATAATAGGGTTTCTGTGTATTGTCTTTTTTGGTATCTTTTGTATTTGTTCCCTCTGGATTTCTCTCTGTAATCTATAATTTTGAATGAAGACATAATGGCTCTTAATCACAGATCACACTCTCACACTGCATGCAGCTGAACTTGCTAACAAGAAATTACATGTAATTTCTTATTCTGTTGAAAAGGAAATGGCTACAAGCAAAATATTTTCGTCATCCCAGTTTTGTATCTCTTTTTTCTTTACCTTGGCAGTCATACTTTGGGAACTCAAATAATGTCTGAGCTCTGCCTTACCACGAATGGTATCATCTGTGACTCATGCCCTCCAATTCCTTACATCTTTCAATTGAATATAATGTGTTGTTACTGTATCAGAAGTAATACATGTGCAATAGTTATTTCATACATCTAATGGGTGAAGCTGATGGAAAATAAATAATTTCTATGTTTGCAGAGGCAAACCCTGTTATAAGGAACACAGATACATGTACATAATGTTAACACTAAAGGATATTTTGTTGAAATGAGAGGACTTGTCTAGTAAAATTGTCATTAATTCCCTTACTTACTTTGTCTGTTATAACGAGAACATTCTGGGGGTTCATGCTGCCTCACTAAAACAATGTTTGTCTGTTCATGTACATGAATTTTCATCAAAATGCAATGGGCCATTTGAAGAGAAAGCAGTCTCTAAGTTAAAACAATGACAATGTAAAGCATTTGATTTTAAGTACGTCTAGGAAAATGGCATATGAACTTTTGCCTCGGTCTGAAGTCATTTGCAGAATACAATTAAAATTCCCCCCTGCCCTTAAATAGTAACAACTGAAATGAGTGCTGGCCAGTTAGGTTAATGGAGTTGCTGCCAAGGTGATGACACTTATTGTATTGAGCTGCAATTACTTGTACTACTATGTACTACATCTGTAAAATATGACTCGGATGAGTGGTCATAATAGCCATTTAGCTTTTCTCTCTGCAAACACCACACTTGGCACTCTTGCAAACACCACACTCATGCACTGACTGCAAAGTGAGATACACAAGACCGGCTGGACTCTCATTTGTTGACTTAACTTTTCTAATTGTTGGTTACTTCCAAACACGTCTAAAAAGAAAGAAAAAAAAAATCTCCGTGAATAACAGAACATGAGTTTTCAAAAGTTTTGACTGGTGCATCAATCTTCCTTCGGGTACAGTCACATACTGTATACCATGATTGGAGGTTTCTTTACTAGGGACTGTCCTGCATTATGCAATTGACTACCTCCTTGAAATGTTGGCACATCGTATAAAGTGACATACAACTGCTAAACATTTACTAAGTGCATAGGGCACAGAAGAGGTAGTTTACCATTTCCCAAGGTCATCCATTCTACTCTGAACAGTGTACAATTCCACTCAATCCTATGGTGAACATGGGAGTTTGAGCCTTAAAAACTGACACTTTCTTCAATCTTTACAGATAAATGCAATGGAACAAGACCAGATTGTGCTAGTTTACCGTTACCTGACCATATTAAATCTGATGTTACAATAAAAGAGAAGGTGAAGGGGAACAGAAGTGTCTTCATGATAAATTTTACTCTAACACAGGACACAGTTTAAACGATACAGCAACCCATTTCATTGACTTATTGATACAACATATACAGCAGCCTACTGTGTACATAAACAAACAGTAACAGTCATTTGCAAATAGTGCACACAGGGTGAACCTGGATGAAACTAGAAAAAATTGCTTGGACATTTCTGTACTTTTCTTTGGGGAAAGAGATCACTTCAAAAGGTCGTGGATATGAAAGTCCTGCAGTGCACAAGGGATTTTAAAAAGTCCTCAGGTTCTTCACAGGTCAGCTTTTGCGCCTTATTTCCACATGATTGTACTGTCACTTTCAAACATTTCTGATTACTATATTTTACACACACAAAACACACAATTTTGAACTTTGAATTGGGGAGCAGACTTACTGAAATATATTTTACCATTATTGATGTACTTAATCACACTCATGGAAGATGAATAATAAAATTGCATAGTGACATACCCTAAAATGATGTGGGAAATGTCTCATGATTGCTACAAAACAAGAACTTTTTTCAAGTTCCTGCTTGCCTAATTGACATGATTGAAAATCTGGAGAGCATCCAGTTTTTAATTTCATCCACTTTCTCCATTTTTATTTCAAGTTAATCTTTAAAGGTAGAATGACGCAGTGAAAAAACTCATACAATTCGTACAATCAGACTATACTTCCCAATTCTCACGGAATAAATATGAGGGCTGCAAAATATACTGGGTACTTCTGATGTCTTAAAGCTCTATGTATTTGCAGAGCTTCAAGTTATTAGTAATATGGAAATACATGCCTCTTCATAATATGTGTACTTAAAATTTTGTCCCCTGAGAAAATTTTTACCTGAAAAAAAAAAAAAAAAAAAAAAAAATCTGAGCAATACTGCATTGCATGCTTGATTCTACTGGGACAGCATGTTTATTAGCAATGTTGTCGATATTGCTACACACATAAACACGTTCTCCAAAAGGGTAATGTTATCTATCAAACTAACTTTACAAAGGTATACCAGGTACACACCACAATTCAACTCTATGACAACTTTCATATCTTGCATGCAACCATATTCATACCTTTCAATTATCTTACATGGAAACTTCTGTTAACAACAAGGTTACACTAATGAACACACCAAATAATCTAAAAATCTGTCTTCAAAACACAATTCTCGGAATTACCACCTTACCCCTCAAAAGAACTGAAATTTCACATAATCACAAGGAATCCGGAACCCCAATTCCCTCCACATTCAGCCATATGTGACTTGTTTTCAAATCTCTGTATTCTGAGTGAGAGATTCAAAGCAGGGAATGTTGAAAGAGTTTTTGCATTTTGATTGCTTCATTCTTTTTGTCTTTGTGATATCTTTCTTTCATCACAAATTCATGATAAAATTTGGCCAAACAATCCTCTTGAAGACAAACAAATTACTGTAGTAAGTTGCATCACACTGCAGTCATCACTTTGCTGCTTCACCAGCCTTGTCGATAAATGTTGCCAGCTGGACGTCATTGTCGGACAGGCCACCACAATCGTGAGTGCTCAAGGTGATGTCCACACGATTATATACATTGAACCACTCTGGGTGGTGGTTCATAGTCTCTGCCTTTAGTGCTACACGCGTCATGAATCCAAATGCCTGAGGAAAAAAAGAAATCAAGATTTTAGTTCACATTGTATGTGCATACATATATGAAAAACTAATTTGTGCAATTATAGGTATGCCAATGAAGAGTTTTCTATACATTTTCCTAACTATCAAAAAACAATTCAAGGATCATCACCATGTAAACAGTGGTCCAGTTATTATACTTTGTTCAATTCTGCTAGACAAAAGAACATTAGGAAGTACAGTTGCATTGTTACATAACAATACAACCAAAAATGTTTGCATGTATTTTAATTTTCGAATTCCATGAGCAAAGAAGTGCAAGATTAAAATGCACAGGAAAGTTCGTGTATACACCTTCTGCATTGAATGCCAGTGGCAATTTGCAAAAATTTCATGCCACAAAAAAGGCCATCTTCTCCAATTCGCACAAATTTTCTTGCCTACAATGTACTGATTTGAGTGTTACGACGTAGCATCTTTCAATAGCATCATTCGTTTCTCATGTAACCTAATAAATAAAAAGGAAAAATCAATGAAGTCTCTGTGATGCAGGGGAATGCCGGTACATGTAGAGAAGAAGAAATCGCTTTGCTTTGGAGTATGACTTGTGTTATGAGCAGGCCTTCATTGCAAGACTGTTATTGAAGCACTACATTGCTGGGGTACACATGGTATATTTTGTAACATTTCTATTCTCACAAATTCTGTGAGTCGACCTGTACTTGTAAAATTTACAAACAAACAAAAAATATTGTCTTTGTCATCCATAATCATTGTTTCATTTAATACATCCAAGGTGGGATATTGCAAATTTTGAGCTTCTAAAGTGGATATACACTTTGTAGCTGTACAACTCACAAAATTGTGTAAATATATGGCATAAATACAACACTTTCTTTGAATCCTTAAAAAGAGGTACAGCTGTATTTAATTTTCAACATGCATGACACACACACAGGACCAACATGCAGAAAAAGCTGGCAGATTAACAGGGCAGGCAGAGTACAAGTACATTAATATTTCTAAATTCACAAAAATGGCACTAATAAAAAGAAGAACACTCATTTCTCCTCTACAAAATGCTTGAGAGACTGCCAAAAATAGTTTTTTTCTTTCTCTTAATCTCATCATTTCATGTGAGGCATGTACTACAATCTCAGAGGAATCTAATGAACTCTCACTAAGTGAGTACTGTTTTAGAAGAAAATTAGTGCAAGGTTAAGACAAAGCAAATGGTATATTGTGGTGAGCTATGACACAGAGAAGAGTGCATTGTTATTTAAGAGCAGGGATTAAAAAAAGGAAATCAATACACGAGCAACATAAAGAAAAGCATGTCGTTAGAGACTGCAAATAACATGATGGTAAGGATAACAAAAAAACAAACAAAAAGAACAAAAAAAAAAACTGGCAGGAGAAAGAACAGAGAGAGAGAGAAAGAGAGGAGACATCTGAAAAAGAACAGCCATACACTGTACTTCAAGGAGAACTCGGCTGAACTCTGCTCTGACTCACCTGATTGAAATTTCCAAACACAAACTGCTTCTGGATGGCATCTCTCCCTTCAACTTCTTTCCATCCAGCCGACAGGAGTCCTGCCAGCTTTTGGCTGCGATCATCACCACTCAGCTTGGCACGCTTCACTTCTGATGCCTTTTGAGGGGTAAATTCGTTCAAGAAGCTCATACATGGACTAAAGTCACCACACACATGTAGATGAAAGTCACTCTTAATCATAAAGATAACGGAAGTCAAACAGCATAACACGCAATACACAGTAGCCAACATACTGTACAGTACACACATGTACATACCAGTGTGTCAGACCTACTACCGTACTCATTAACCATTTTTTAAAATTAAATACCTTTATATCTCAGAAAGTATCCCTCAGATTCACCTTAGTTTCATTCCCCTTGAGACAAAAAATACTACAGATTCCTATCCCAGGCTCAGATTGTCGACTCATAGTCGTACCGTACAGTGGGCAAAATTTCTGGCAACAAATGCAAGTGACATTTCTCACTGAACACTGGTGCAAGCTCATCATTTTAATTGACCACCCGTTTTCCCATTGAAAAGCATGTAGGCCTACACTGTAAATTGAATGAATGGGCAAACACGTGTTAACAATAATTAGGCCTACACGTATTACTATTAAAAATGAGGATTTCTTCTTCTTCTTCTTTTTCAATTCTTTTTTCCTCCTGTTTCCTCACCTCAGTTAGTTAGAGCTCTACCTAGATTTGCTGTATCGAGATCTAAATTTAAATTGAAAGTTTGAATGTTCCAGCGTATACGCCCCGTCCCGCGCGTACTTTTGATTTTATACGCGAGAAAGCCATTGCGCAAGGGTGGTCGATCTAAACATAGGTGGTCGATGAGTAGTAGACTTACAATTTGTACTATACTACACTGTAGTACTACAATTGTACTGCATGATTAGGTACCTGGTAAGTCTACATCAAATTATGAATACGAGTTTGCTATACAACACATATCTCAACGAATGGGACTGAGCTAACGAGATTCTCATTATAATTATTTCAACCAGCAGTAAACACCTTTAAAATACCATATTGCGGTATACATGTGACTTCTGAGGAGTTCAGCAGTAAGGTATAAATCAAATGATAGCAACATGTACTCACCATCCTTGACAAATACCTCACGAAGCGCATTTACTCTGAGAGCCAGGATCAAGATAGCACGGCACAGACTTCGATAGCTACGTACCCACGCCACGCGCACTTTTGCGTCGCGTCGCGTCTACGTCTCGTCGCGTCGCGTCGTGCGCAGTGATCGCATTCGTGAGATCGTAGAGATGAAGGTCAGTGATCGCAGTACTCTGTCAGACGTGTGTTAAAATTCAAAATACAAAAAAAAAAAAAAAAAAAAAAAACTGTAAAATAGCTGGGATAAATGAGGTGTTCCATCTTCGGTAACCTGAAAGAGTAAGATATACCCTTTCATTCATCAAATTTTCAAGGGGTTTCTTCAGCTCAAACTCTGTCCAAGGGTCCGCAAAGCCAGATTACAAGTTCATTAATTTTGATACTCAAAAACTCCCATATTTTCCGTACATGCACCCAATCAAATATAGTCCATTCAAATTCCATGAGAAAAGCTTTCACTTCCAACCACAATACTAGTAGAGGAATTCATATATTCACTATCTGCAGCTATCAGTTTTTTTTTCTGTGTGTGTGTGTGTGTGTGTGTGTGCGTGTGTGTGTGTGTGTGTGTGTGTGTGTGTGTGCCAAACTGCCCTTTCCGACTTTTAATTGATTTTTTTCTTCATTTATTTCATTGTAATTTACAGGTGTCATCGAGCCCTAATGGTGGCTTCAGGAAGTTCGCATTCACTATTGTCTGCTATCGCTTGTTTATTTTTGTTTGTTTGTTAACAAACGAATATAGACAAGGATGAAGACACCTAATATCTGTGTGCATTTTTAAAGTTCGTTTTGTTCCTTTTTTATTTATCTTTTTTTTTCATTCTAGAGGACATCCTTAATAACAATAATAATGAGGTAACTAAAACAGGGGAAAATTATATGTAGGCCTTTACAGTGCACCATCTTCCCTATTTCAGGAGTGGAGAATTATAACATTGATTTTTATTTCATTAATTCATGTGGTTTATTGTTACAATAAACCACAACGAGCTGGGATGATTCGCATAATTTATATAATGATACGCTATAGCATTACCTCGTAACTCTGTCATGTAGACTTACACACACGTTTCGGTATGATGGTAATGTATACTTGCATTTTTTACCAAAAAAAAAAACAACTCAAACTTAAGAAAAAAGTATCTTTTAAGCCTATCTGCTGAATGATATTTTGTATGGGTGTGTGTGTGTGTGTGTGTGTGTGTGTGTGTGTTTCAATTACCTAAACAGAAATGAAGGCGTTAAGGAATTTAACTTTGTGTGTTTTAAAACCAATTAGGATTGTTTGGGATAAATATAATAATACCTTCTTTATCCGGCACAACTATAGCATTTTCAGTGTTGCCACTGCTCTACCAGAGGGTCCTGCCATTTTCATTACCCTGATAGCGTAGCCAGGTACCCATTTATACACCTGGGTGAGAGGGACGTGGAAGGTAAAAACATCGTGTCCGCTCTACGTATAATTAAACCACTGGGATGGAATTGAATTCGTGTCCTCCGATTGGGAGTCAGAAGTCTTACCCACAGCGCGCCCGTAGATGAAGACATCATCACCTAAAGTAATTTTAAGAGTGGTTGCCACCAGCAAATGCAATACTATGAAAACGTTTAAAACCGTAGAATTCCATTTCGCTGGAATTTGATAAAACGTCTACATTTCTGTCCGTTTAATTCTAAAGACATAACTTGAATATGCCTGTGAAATTGTACCTGATAAAATGTGAACTATTCGGATCAGTCAAAGTCAAGCATGTAAAATTGGGATCATCTATACGGACGCTAGTTTACTGCATTTAAAAGTGATAGGCATGACGCTGCTTTAGACTTAACTTTTCTGGGACGGATAAACTCTTTGTTGTAATGTGTGTAGATTATGCATGGTGTCAGTTTCCACTTTATACAGTCGCAATAGAAGATACGCCTACGAAGTTACAGCATCGGCTTTATTTCAGTGGCTCATACCAAACCATTTTACTATTTTGTCCTTATATTATAATCATTATTGTGTTATCTACAATATATAGCACTTCAAGTATGCCTACGAATTTCATGGCATTAATATAATAGTGATGACATTATACTATTTGTCTTAACGATGTCACAATATCCGTATATCTTTCTGGTTTGAAATTGAAACCAACATAGGAGTACATACTCTCATGACATCTTATACGATAAACCGTATACTAGTACACCATCCACGCAGACGAATTTGAACATGCACTATTTTTGATATTAAGATATCTTATGTGTCCCTATTTTAGATATAATAACGGCATGAATATGGGTTGTATTGATAATAGATACAGGAAAGCGTATGCTATAGAGAGTGAGAAATATGCCTTCTCAGTAGTCAGGACTCATAGGCAGACACACACACAAATGAAAAAAAAAACCGAGAGTAATACGTTCTGTGGGTATACTGTAATAATTGTTTTATCATTTGTTCATGTAACATGGCAATTTTATACAGTGTATTATACTAAAGCCCTGTCACACTTTCCCGGATAGGCCCACCGTACAAGAAACAGGCAATATTTTTGCTCTTCCGTTGTAAATATTCAATCTTGTGGACAAAGTGTAAAGTTTCCTTTTTAAAGGTGGGTACATGCACGGTCTAGGACCGAACAAAACGAAGAAAAAACGCACCTGGAGCGATTTATGTACAGGACGGTGGAACGTGCGCAAACGCATGAGAAACGAATAATAATTATGAACCGCATACTCATAGGACAAAACTAACGAGGAATAAATGGGTGACGTATGAGACGTATAACATGGAATGTCCGAGAAACTTGCGTATGCGTTTGATATGCTGTAGGCCTACTATAGCCGTTCAATCCATTCCATCTCACGCAGTGCTCAACGAACTCTGCATCACAGGAGGCCTAGCGGATGGGAATGAGTATAGAAAACGACTTCATGGTACAGTGCAGATATACAAGAGAAAATGTACAACTATCGAACAAGGGTCATATCGCGCTATTTGTTTTTGTTATTGTTTTTTTTGTGTGTGTGTTTTTTTTTTTGGCGTTCTGACAGAAATCACTGGAAGATTAAAGTCCATCCAAATGATAAGAAAGGACACGAAACGCATTTCAACGGATACAACAGATGCCCAAAATCGACATTCGTTTCTCATGCGTTTGCCTTATCCGCGCGGCAAAGTGTGACAGGGGCATAAAATGTTTGTTGCACTAAACATGAAAATAATGATCACATGACAATTCACAACTGTGAAAGAAAACGCAAACACCTCCATAACAGCTATTGCACGACTAGTAATAACAATCTTCACAATCATGTGCTATAGTGGACATACAAAAATTAATAATCTGCTATTATACTCTCGAAATACTATCTATGCCATAACCTGTTTGACTGGACCTACTTTGGAAAATATTGGAGAGTGTACAGTCTCTTGGAAAGATATCCCTACTCCCATACTCTCACCTTCCTCGATTCCCCTTCATAAACTCATTACACTTCGGGAACTGACAATTTTCTGAATATTAAAAAATTACATCAAATCTTTCTGTTTCAACCATAAAACTGCAAAGCTCTGTGAAGGATGGGTATCCCCCTTCCATACTTTCTCCTCCGCCCCCCCCCCCCCCGACTTCGTACACAGTGATGACCCTCACGCAGACAAAGGATTGATACCGTGATTTAACTATATAATTATATTCACATTTTCATGAGTCGTGATATCTAATTTCTTACTGTTTTAGAGAGCAAAAATCTAAATATTCCCCCACATTGTGCACTAGTAAATCGCCGAATTTTAGGTCTGAACGTGCAAAATCTCCCTCATGTTGAAGGTGGGATGCCCCCCCTCCACCGCACCTACATGACTGTAGTCTCCAAGTCCCCCCCCCCCCCCCCCCCCCCAATCATGAAAACAATATTGACGCCCCATGCTGGCGAGCATTAACACATGGTGGGTAAATGGGCGATATAACTGCCTGTAGGCCTATGTCGAGGAATTTTCCGGATAACCGACGTGTTATGTTAATGAAAGGTTGCGTTGGAGTCCCCTATATCATAGGTATAAGTCCACGAATAGTTCGGGTCGAACAGGTTTGATAAAGTGTTATTACCATGATGCTACCCGTAATGAATCAAGATATACATTTCAGCGATACCTCATTAACATAACTAGGAATATTCCTGATATTTGATTAAAATATCTCTTAATTTCCTTTAATTTCCTGTGTGTTTTCCATCTTTAATAGCAAGTATACCTATCTCAAATTAACCAGACTACCGTTAACTCGTTATGCGCGATCAAACTCTTTGTGTAGGCCCTCGTATGTGTCTGCGTCTGTGTGGGTGTGCATGTGTGCAGTGTGTGTGTGTGTGTTTGTGTGTGACAGATTTTAAACGCTGTCAATATGAAATGTGTCGATGGAATATTAAATAAGATTGTTAGATCGTGTAAGAGGTGTATAGCGCCACCTCTCGAGAGAAACATTACAGTGAATAAAGTCTAACTTTCATTTCCTTAAATTATTTAACAATGTATGTAGGGTGACATCACTGTATTGTATTCGTTTGTTGTACAATCCATTCTTTTGTAAGTTTATTTCTAGCCAAATTAGACAGGCATTTATATAATCACGTAGCATAGAACTAGAAATAGGAATCACCATCATTGTGCATGACAACACCTTTTTAAGGTACAGTTAAAATGGATTTTACGGGAAGGAAAAACTCAATCATCCCAATGGTTTCCAGCGTTGAGACAATGATAACGAAAGCAGAAATACCAATATAAACACATATCAAGGCATCAATATCCTATCACAGGTGCAATCATCCAAAATCCATTGTACAGATATACATAGACACAAAATAGGGCTTACCTTTGCGTATAGATAATGAACAAGCTAAAGTTATCCGATATGATTGTGTATACGCATTTAACTGCATTAACTAATCAATTTATCAATAACATTACTCTGTCCTGTCAAACTCTGTCAGTATTACAGAAAATTGATATTTTTTGCATTGTTTACGTAATTACATACCTTCATTAGACACGGTTATAGGGCAAGACCTCAAAATGACCACTGAAAAGACCCTAGATTAGTAGATCTCACATACAATGATCTTTTAGTGAACTTTCAATGATCTCAATGGTCTTTCAGGATTCCTCTGCGGTCTTTTAGTGAATTTCAGGGTTTACATTCAAATTGAATAGTCTATCTGCAGTCCTTTGTGAAAATTGTCTGTCAGTGGTCTATCACCAAGCTTTCAGCGATCTCTCAACGAGCGCTCAAGGGTCTCACCGGTCTCTGAATTAACGTTCAACAGTCTCTCAAGAATTGCCACATTTCTGCTGGAGAGGATCACTCAAAGATTTTGAGGGATATTTGAGGAATCATTGAAAGAGTAGTCTCTCAGAGACTTTGATTTATCTCTCGAAGGTCTAGGGGAGTAGTCCAGATGATCTTTTGGTTATCTCTCAACAGTCTTAATATGCAGGTCTTTTAGTGAACGTTCGTTATGTGGCAGTCTTCAAGGTCCTATAGAGATCTTTGAGAAATTTGCTGGAAGAGTTCTTTTTGCTCTTTCAGTGATCTTTCAAGGGGTCTTTAAAACTACCCCGCATAGACATTATTATTTTGTCTGGTCTTAAAGACTGCAGACGAATCATCTTGACAATATTTGGTCTCTCGGTTGTCTGCTGTTATGCGGAATTATGGAGGTCTAATGACAGCAAGAATAACCTGTAACTGAACTATTCATTTTCTTTGTTAGCTCTATAGATATACAAGGGTCACTTATAATAGTTCTCTTCGCCTTCCATTTCACATCATCAGCGCTTATTATTTTGTTCTTATGTGCACTTGTATGTTCAATGAGCACGTTCGCTTTCTCGATCGATCTTCTGTTGTTTATCGAGAAACCAGAAACTTTAGTGGCTACGTTTTTTATTGCAAAATACACCGCAAAGTTTTCCAGTGAAACACCTTCGAGCATACATAACGAAAACCTTTCTGTAACAGCGGCTTGTGAAGAGAAATATAATGGCGTTGCAGAAGCTGTTGCTCACGCCTAGGACAGACACAAGCAAGGCCACCTTGTACGGGCATCTTATTGGTGAGAACATCTTGACGGTGAGAAGTACAGCAAAGGGCAGCCAGCAAACCAGAAAAGTTATTGTGACCACGAGCAAGGTTCTGATGGCTTTGGTGTTGATGCGTTCTCCGACGGGAACCACAGATCGCCGGGGAGTGTTCCTGTTTCCCATCATGCTGCCATTCATTTTCAGTGATGATGCACTGCTTGGACTTACGTCGGAGTTTCTATGAATTTCATGGAGAGTCTCAACGTGGGCAGTATTTCCTGTTTTATCATGCTCGATGTTTTCTGGATGATTTGTTGGTTGCTTTCCGTCCGATGTGTACGTTTCAAGCAAACGTGTAGAATGGTTCGGTTCAGATTCATCCTTCCCTAGAGTTGAATTTTCTGAACCTCTGGACTCCTTGACACTATCGCTAGAAGTCACCTGACATGTCCCGTGCTGACATCTAAATCTCCCTGAAAATACGTTTGCCGTTCTTTCTCTTCTTTTTGCCTGTTCTTGCGAGAATCGACCTTCTTTACGTAAGGGAAGTCGTAAAATATAAACCAATAAACGCATATTGGTGTAGCTGAGAACGGCCAAGGGAAGTATGCACGATACGATGGCATGAATGACGAGGGCGCCATTGACATCTCCTTTGAGAATGATACGAAGCGGACAAGTCCCCGGACGAGTGTATTCATCGATTGTTTTTATCATCCTCAAGTCCAGAAGAGAAACGAAGGATGCTCCAACGCATAACAACAAGGCAGCCTTGGCTCTGCGGGCAGTGACAATCATAGGATACTGAAGAGGGCGTGTGATGGCGATGTATCTGTCCAGGCTGACACAGCACAGGATAAACATAGATACTGTGATCAATATATCAAATATGACGGACAAGATTATGCAGGTAATAGATTTTAATACGAAGTGAGGAATAATGTTGAACAGAACTTCGAAGAAGCAACAAAACAGGCCGACGAAGATATCAGCCCATGCCAAGGCCGAGTAGAAGTACTTGGAAGTCTTGTTGTAGCATCGAGTGCAAGTACGTTTTATCACCAACAGATTTGTGGCATTCAATGTAACAATTAAGATGCCGAATGCGGTGTAAATCGTGGTAGTAGTTATGGTCCACACATGACTACGAAAGTGGTCGCGCTCTGCCGAAGTCAGATTAGAGCTCCCGGTATACCAATGCATGCCGATCGCTATTCTTCAAATCTCTGCTCGCTGCAACAAGCTTTTTGGGCTTACAAAGAGTTTCTGCAAAAGAACCTTTTTCAATTGATTCTCACTTTTCAATTTGTATTATATAGATAGATAAAGATGGATGAAAAAGGTTTCAGTCTTGCAAAACGTTCAGTGCTCAAACTCCTTCCCTATGAGCCAAACCCGTCTTGATCTTCTTTACAAATCTTCACAACATGGTTCTCTCTTTCTGTGCGGAGACCGGGCTCATGATTTCGGTATTTATACAAAATGACTGAAGGTTGAGGCTGTTTCAATCCGGAACCATGTGATCTTCTTCTTGGCCGAGCTAATTAAGACTATCATAATGGTTGTCAGTCATTTGTTTGCCTATCCTCATCTCAGCTTGCACGATTCGTCAAGAGATCGAGTTAATAAATGGATTGTTTGATTTTATTGAGCCATATCTTCATGCCTTGCGTCACAACACGTTTGAATAAACCCGATTTTTGTATTCTTTTGTTAAGGCATGACGTGTAATATTTGCAAAAAGAATATCATATGGATGAGACACTGATCCCTCTTGGAGAGAAAGCTAAACAATGGGACACTAATGAGGAACAGGTTGGCAATTAAGCTGATGCAATGACGGATTTCACGCTGTATACTTTCCATACCTGTCATCATTTATAACATCTCGGAAGGACTTTGCCTCCATTAGTACTTCTTTGTGGCGTCGTATACTGGTACATGTACTATGCCTCCCTCCCTTTCCCACTTGTTTTCATGACTTTGCAATAGTATATTGATAGCATATAATATATATTTTTTTTTTTTGTTAATTGCGATTCATACTTTTCAGGAACCGTTTTTATAAAAAAGGTGTCAAGGTGCCGTCATTGTATTGTCGTATAGATACGTAATTCTCTCAACTGCACGCAGCATCTCCGTTCATACCCAGAGAAAAATGTAAACGCATACACACACACACACACACACACACACGACTGCACGCATACACGCACACACGCGCACACTCACACTCTATTCATTATTGTGCTTACTCATCTCTGATGCATTAAATTCCAAAATGTCATTTCAATTTAATATTGCAGCATCTCTTCAGAATTTGATGCATTGCCTCCATTAATGAATACTTCTCTCTTGCTGTTGTATTCAAATAAATATCCTTCAACCATCATAGTTTTGGAGTCATCATTGATGGCTTCAAACCTGCCTTCTGGCAATTCACTGATGGCTTTCTATCTTTGAACCACAAAGACTACAACCCACCACAAAATGACGGAATGAAGGAACTTCACACACAGAGAGATGTATATCATGATCTGAGAGACTTTCCATTATAGTGGAGTTAATTGCAAACAGTGATCATCGCATATGAAAACAATTATCAAAGGTCCTGTCATATAAAGTATTTGATTCTTTGAAGATGATCGTCATCCTATCTTACTTTATGTTATCATTTTATATCCACGTGGTTTGTTGGTCATGTAAACGTATTAATGGTTGTTATCCTCGCCCGCAGCCCATATTCGTCTAATGTATAGAGAATATCTAGGTACATCGTGTATTCCCCTGCAACCTTATTATTTTCGTCGTGCAGACTGTATAGTATCAAAATAATAAATTGCTTTATTCACACCGTTTCTGCGCTCACAGTTACTTCCCAACAGAATGAATCGATTACGTCAAAAAGGAAGAACCTGTGAACTAAATTAGAGAAGTAAAAAAGAGAAGTAAAAAAACAGTGTGTGAAAGTTAAGCAAAAACCATTAAATCTCTTAAATATAACTATTACGCGACATCTATTTCAAAATATTTTTTATGGCAGTAGAGAATGTATAAAAAAATAAAAAGATATTAGTCTACTCGAATCCACGTGTGTCTCCGAGAAGCCTGCACTATGTTCACTTTGCAACTTGGATTAAGTTGGGTTAGGTTGGATTGGGTTGGGTTGGATTGGGTAATGTTTTAACAATGAAGAAAAGATGATTTGTCTATTACCAATGAGGCATATTTGCTACTGTTAGATTGCATTCCTCGTAGAAGAACAAGATTATGTTTATTAGATTTTGAAAAAAAAAAGTATTTTCAATAATGCAAAATACCTTTTTTTCACCAAAAAAAAAATCATTTTGATACGTCTCAGTGATGTCAACTTCTTACATGCGTTACTCCTCACAGTATTCACTTATTCATGATGACAAATCTCTTTTCCCCTTTTTTACGTCATCAGATTTCTCTTTAAATGCAGTATCTTCCGCATGTTCCACAAACTATCTTTTAAAAGTACCACCCTGACAGCTTGAGATTTCATTATACATGTGATATGAGAGTCCTTCCATGTCATTATTCCCATAGATTCCATGCACCATTTATTCTCCTTACCTGTCTGAGCTAAACTGCATGCATGGTAATACATTGCGTATAACCCATTTTTCTTATTTGCCTAAATTCAAGTGTTGACCATTCTGGTCGATGAACAGCCCCATTTTTGCTCTCCAAAGTGATGGACACTCCATTATTCCATCTCCTTGCAACTAATTGCTGTTTGTTTTACAATTTACTTGCAGATTCTAATTTTTGCTGTTTCGTACAGAGCCCTGCCTAGCGCTTTACGTTGTGACAGACAACCTTTTTACATACATATCAACTTTAATTATCTAAAAATGTCAACCATTTTGAATTCCATAGCGGAGGGTAGAGATACAACTAATCGTTTGTGTCGCGAAGAAATCGTATGCATTCCATACGACATTTTGCAATGTTTTGGTTGTAATTTCTGCTGACGTTTCTGCTGCGGACGAATATTAACGATTATCTCTATGTACCCACCGCCAAGAATAAATTTTATTGTTACTGCAGGTTTTTGTTTTGTTTTGCTTTGTTTTGTGTTGTTGTGTTGTGTTTTTTTTTTTTTTTTTTTTTTTGTTAAGAGCCCCATCTCCCTGTACAATGTTATGAACGATGTTTCGCAAGTCGACTAGAGGCAAGGCTCCTCGCATGCAACTGGTTACGAAGGCTGCTCGCAAGAGTGCCCCGCCACCGGAGGAGTGAAGAAACCTCATCGCTATAGGCCCGGCACAGTCGCACTTCTTCGCGAGATTCGTCGTTACGACAAGTACTGTTTGTATTTCCATAAATACCTCACTAAACCGTTTTGAAGCAAGTTCACTCATATACTCAACCATGTGAGCATTGGATGAAACTAGCTCCATTCCAAACACTTCACATCTATGTCTTTATCCTGTTTATCATGTTCATATTATCCTATTTCCCAGTGCAATTTAAAAGCTCACAGAGTTTTCAACTGAGCCCAGTTGAAAACATTTTCCTTGCCACTTACCGATGATGAGTTTCGTTGCTATTGTTGTTTTGTGAAGAGTCCCACTTTACTTCACACTGTGATGGACAACCTCATGACTCACATCATTCTAACATCATTCTATTTCCTCACAACTTATCTTCTGTGTTTATCTTTTGTGTTTATTTTATCATTATTGATGTTTGTGAATAACCCCAATTTGCTGAAAACTGTGATGAGCAACCTCGTAATATTTACTCTCCTTACAACATACCTGTCATCTTGTTTTGGTGATATTGCTATTTCGTGAAGAGACCCATGTCGTTCTACACTGTGATAGATTTCCCCTTAGTAATCCATATTTCCGTATACGGTATATGCTTGTGTTGCTGATAATATTGTTTGTGCAGAGCCCCATCTCGCTCTATTCACTATAATGGTCATCCACTTAGTATTCCATCTCCCAAAGCTTATTTTCTGTTGTCTGTGTTGCTGTTATCACTTGTTATATTGTTTCAATATCTGACTGTGATGGACAACCTCTCAGTATTTGATTTCCTTCCTATTCGTTGTTTGTGTTGTTTGCTGTTCTTTGTGCAGAGCCCCACCTCGCTCTACACTGTGATGGACAACCTCGTATAGTATTCCATCTCCTTATAACTCACCCTTTATTAATGTTGCTGCTGTTGAAGTTTTGTGCAGAGCCCCACCTCGATCTACACTGTGATGGACAACCTGTTAATATTCCATCTCCTTACAACTTACCTGTCCAGTTTTGTTGTTGTTGTCGCTGTTGCTGTTGTTGTTTGTGAAGAGCCCCCACCCAGCTCGAGCCATTGTGATGGACAGCCTCTTAGTATCCCAACTCCGTACAACTTACCTGTCGTTTTTATTGTTGTTGTCTTGTGTGCAGAACACCACCTCGCCCTACACTGTGATGGACAACCTTGGATCACGTTCCATCTCCATTCCCATCATGCAATTTGTCTTATCATAACGGCACCAGGGCATTCTAATGAAAAATTTGTCAACTTGAAGAGAAAAATGCCATTGTCATTCGATTTGGACAAGCTGTGACATTGCACAAAACTTTGACTATTTGCATTTGTCAGAGCGAAAACATAAATTTTTGTCGATTTAATGTCCTCTATTGACTTACCACCCACATTTTGATCAGGATGGAAACCACTGTACGTATCAGTAAACCACTGTAAATCAGTGGTACAGTAAATCAGTTAATCAGTATTTTGCTGCTTCTGGTATTTCTTCTGCTTACCAGCGAATAAGCCGATATAGTCATTTTTGTTTTTCGGCAATATACACTTAACTCGGCAGGATTGACGGGTGGTATCACGTACCATTAATTTTGTTCATTTATATATACATGTGTCTATTGTTTGCCCTTTTTGCTGGCCACCATCAATGCTGCGATGTAGTCACAATTTTGAAGAATAACTTTGAAAATGATACGAATATGTACATATATACTCACCTTTGCATCGAAGTCCGAAAAGACGTTATGAGCTACACCAGGTTCAGATTGCATAGAAATGTATTTAGAGGTAAACTAACCAGCTTTGGATTTTGATTGAACTCACTGCTCAAGCGCTAATTGGATGTCAACCATCATATATTTTTTTTAGCTTGTTTTATGGATGAGATTTGGTGTTCAAGAAAGAGACTAGACCTGTCTTAAGCACTTCAATATTCACAACAAATGCTGATTTGGTGTCCTAAATAAAAAAAGAAGTGACAGAACTTCGTTCTCATTTGTTATTATCAATCAATAAACCGAATACGCAAAAACATAGTGTTGTCGTATGTTGCTTGCAAAAGACATGGGTTTTTAATTGATGTCAAATTTACCTGTGGTCTAAAAAGAAATATTGATATCTTTTCGGGCTTCGATGCATCACATCACCTATATCATCCTTTCCAGCTCTTGGACCACAGCTCCTAGGGCTGGTCGGGAAGCTCGGTTGGGATTACCGCAGAGCGCACCAATGAGCATTAGACTCCCATCACCAGCAGCTTGCCCCATCATGTTCATCAGCCGACCCACCTGATAGACATCGCTATGGACGTCAGTAGCCTGATCTTGAAGGACGACCTCTGGGGCGATATGTTGGTACAACTCGCCCCTTAGATATCGGGTCTCCTCGTCCGAGGTGAAGCAGTAGTGGGTTGAACATGACTGACGGGAGACCAACCCCAGATCTATGACTCTGGCCCGCCATTGACCTGTGGTTGAAGAACATGATTAGGCATATACGGGTAAAAAGATAATAAATGTGATTCGTGTTTCTGTGTGTATATACAGTGTAGATAGGGAGAAAAGACAAACAAATTATTGTGATACTGATGGGAAGGTAATAATGGCTCGAAAAACATGTGGATGAAAAGATGAAGGACAAACTGACTTCACTTGTACAAGACATTGTCGTATTAAGGTGCTTTCATTTATCGAAACGTTTATCGATGTGTGAAATACGTGTCACTTGATGGATTCAATTAACTTTTCTTCTTCAAAAAAATAACTGAAAAAGAGGAGAAGGAAAATTAGAGTGTTTCGGAAGAAGTAGAAGTATTTCGGGTTGACGAACTTGAACTCACCTGAAGAGGACTTGTCTAACAGGACATTGTCCTCTTTCAAATCATTCATCAGATATCCTCTCTGATGAATGAGGTCTAGACCCTTGCAGATATCCAAGGCCAGCTGGAGCCAGTTGGTGTGGGTGATGGTAGGAACCTCGCCCCGGATGGCCTTGTCCAGAGTCACGGTCTCCCCCGTTATCGCGTCACCTGGTAACAATAAATGTTGGTAATAGTTTGAAATTGGAATTCGTCTTTCAGTTGACACAAATATTGTGACGATACTTTCTTAACAAGTTTGAGGTTTCACTGTAGATTTCACCGTAATGGGAATCTAAATTACTTTCTTCAGTGAGATGCGTTTTAAACAACTGGACTTAAACCTCCTAAGAACCGTAAATCGGTGGCACAAGACATTTTCTTTTGGATAGGGCCTACGTCTGCTTTTGCAAAGTTCACTTATATCGAAACTTATGAATGTCAGGTGAGTTTCAAACATCACTTGATCAAAATGAATTAATGTTCCTTGTCCTAGAAAGTGATAACGTTCATTACCTCTGATGCTTTTGTTTGAGTGAGAAACTACAAAGCATCCCAGGTATATTAATCATCTTACCGATGAACTCCATCGCGAGGCCGATACACCCAGTGCTGACCTCAAGGCATCCAAGATATGTTGGGAAACACGCCTCTCTGCCAAATAAATCCAATAAGGCGGCTTCCTCCTGGATCTCAGCCGCCTGAGGTGTAAAGCAAGTTGAGATGGATGAAGAACATAAAGACTAGTGTTTACCTCCGTGCCCCATTTCATAAAAAAGTTGATATGATAGCAACTCTTGCTTAAATGGCAATTGTCATAGTAACGAAAAGAATCCTGCTTCCTGATTGGCTGTTGCTCTGGGAAGATGCCATTACAGCAAGAGTTGCCATCCTAACATCTTTTATGAAACGGGGCCGTGGTCTAGGATCCGTTTCTTATTATCAACGTCATTACCATTACAGTGCAATACTAACATCTTTACAACTCACTATTTCCATAACTATCATTTGATTCTTGGTAATTGCCATTATCAAAATAATCTATACATGTCATAGAAGATTTGCATGCAAGTGAACGATGTACTTCTGACATTAGGAACATCAGGAACCAGAATTAAGTTTTTAATAGGAAACCTTGATTCACTTCTAACGCAATACAGGACTCCTATAAACATTCAGTCTCTCTATTATATCATAACAACGTATATAAACGATAAAACAAGGATTGAGACGATACCTTCTTGGTCATCTGGTTAATAGACGAAGGCAGCATGAAGGTCTTGAGGGCAATGGGTTGATTTGTCACGCGATGACGGCAGAGGTAGAGGGTCCCGTAGGACCCCTGTCCTAGGACGATAGAACCTCTGGCGGGGTCGAAGTCCTTAAGGTCTGTTATGGTCCAAACGTATGAGCTTGGAGCGGATGATGAAGATGATGCACCTGCAGCACCAGGCGGGCTGGGTGCTCTCGCCATGGTGTTGCTTTTGGCAACTGCCCCACCAGTCGTCGTGCCCACCTGAGATGGAGTGTTGGTAGGCCTGTCATGGAGAATAGTAATCATGCTGTAGTAAAATTGTATTCTTTATGCTTACGAAGAGTTAAAGTATGATCGTATAATATTGATAGGATGTTATATCACCACAAGCGCAATTTATCAATGTCAACCTTCAATATTGTCAAAGGATTTCACGTCTGTAAGTTGAAAAAAATGTATAATCATCAGACATAAATACTACACATTTTACTTAAGTTGATGGTTAAGTAGTTCTTACCGAGGAATGGGGCTTGCCGACGTCCCGCTTGAAGAGGGTAGTGTGGAAATGTGGGGCGTATATCTAGGAGAAGAAGAAGAAGAAGAAGAGAGAGAGAGAGAGAGGAAAGATAAGATATGTCTTTTTTCTTTCTGTCTGGAAGAAGAAATGGGAAGAGGAATACGGTAGGATAGCATCAGGAGAATTACCCCCCTCCGGAACAATTATCTCCTGCTAAATACCAATAGGGCGATAGGATTATTGATAGAGTTAGAGCAAAAGATTAGGGTAAGGGTTAGGTTTAGGATTTGAGTTTGCATATGGGTTAGCATTGGGTTCAGGAGTAGGATTAGTGTAAGGGTCTAGGGTAATTGTCCCTATTAGAACTCTATTCCTTTTCTTTCTGTATGCACTTGGCAAATAGCCTTCCAAAATGTGACAGAAGATGCTCAACTTATCTGTCATCATTTGTTTTTTTTTATACGCATCAAAAAGCATTCGTCGTCACGGACTATAGGTTTAAACTTGACTGTTCATATGGCCAAACACGACTCTTTACATGTAATTTGGAGTGGAAGTTTCGTTAAACAATATCATCTTATGTGAATTGGTTCAAGACAAAACGTGGATGTGTCGCATACACAGTGCGTTATATTCCTTTATCTAAAGAAATCACACTTAAAGGAAAAAGGAACACTAATAGATAATCTTACACAGGGGATGGGGAGTTTGAAATAGAAGAGGTGTTGGGTGACGAATAACCAGTGGTGCTGACTGCTGGCGAGCAGTGTGAGGATGGGGATCGGATGGTGCTTGGAAGTGCCGAGGCTGCGGCTTGATATGGCGTGCTGATTTACAAAGAGCATAATAGAATTAGGTTTTGACAGATTTTTCTCAACATCTGTCTTTACATGAAATTGTTACCGATTCCACTTATTTCTATTTTTTGAAGAACGAAACACTGAAAGGGTTTTGATATATAACTTTTTACAATAGGATCTTCTGTGATAGTTTGATTAGATTTGATTTTGAGTTTTTAGTCGATTTGTGCATCTTACATTCTGCCCTCTCATTATAGATTGGAGGACTTTCAACCATTCATAAACACTGTGTTTCAATTATTTTAGAATAATATCCAAAGTCTACTCACCATGCAGGCAGAGTTGGGGAGATAGAAACACCCGAAGAGGAGGCAGTCATGTCAACCTGAAGATTGAAAATAATGATAATATTGATAATGATATCAATAATGATGATGATAATAATAATTATAACAATAACATCAATAATAATGACAGTAATGATAATGATAATAATAAATAATAATAATAATAACGATAATAATGATATTAGTAGTAATAATGATAATAGTTGCTACTTCTATAGCGCACATCAGGGGCAGTTTCATAAAACTTGTCATCAGTGACAACTGCCACATTTCTATGACAAATTTGCTCTCAGCCAATCAGATGTAAGGATTTCAGTAGCTTGTCACATCTATGACAACTTGTCACTGATGACAAGTTTTATGAAACGGGCCCCAGGTCTACCTTTCAGTGCTCAAGGAGATATGGAAATATCGTGACTTATTCAGTTTTTTGTGATCATTATTTTCTGCATAATCTTGATTAATGGCAATGATCTGAATCTTTGTTCATTCATTTAATCTGGGTTGTCACTTTAATAAAGTGATTTTCATAATATACTTATATCTTTTCGAGTTTGTACTTTTCTTCTAAGGCCCTTTCTGAGTACTCACCTGAAGATGGTTCCCGGATTGATCTTTCTTATGTTTGGCCAAAGCCAACTCCATCTTCAGGATCTCGATCTGTGATGTTGCATCGAGATACTTGTCCATGAACCGTCTCGCCTTCTCCTCGGCCTGCTTCGCCCTCTCACCAACGATGAGAGCCTCCTCTTGCGTCCTCCTCGCTCTCTCCTCGGCAATTGTTGCCCTCATTTTGGCCTGCCTCGCTCGTTCTTTGGCAATGATCGCCTTCTCTTCGGCCTGCCTCACATTAACCTCGGCGATGCTCAGCTTATCTTCGGTTCGTTTCGCTCTCTCCTCGGCAAGCCGAAATTTCTCCTCTGCGATGTTCAGCTTATCTTCGGTTCGTTTCGCTCTCTCCTCGGCGAGCCGAGATTTCTCCTCTGCGATGTTAGTGCCTTCTTCTGCCAGAGCTAGCTTCTGTTCTGCAGATATCGCCCTCTGCTGAGCATTCACCGCAATCTCTTCAGCAACCTTTACCTTCTGGCTGATCAGCCGCGCGTTGTCCTCGGCTCCTCTGATGTCCTCCTCCATTGCTGTCAACCGTTTCTCAGCGATACTTGCCCTGTCCTCGGCACGACGAGCACGGTCTTCTGCTTGTCGCGCCCTTTCTTCCTCCTGCCGTACCCTAGCCTCGGCCCTTTGAGACTTCTCCTGAGCTCGAGCCACCTTCTGAAGGGAGAAGTTAGCCATACCACCGATGAGTCTGGCTGTGCGCTCAGTCCGCTTTGCCTTTCTTTCGGCAAGGTTTACTTTGCTGGACAAAACCTATTAGAATTGAAAAGAAAGAGAGAAACAAAAAGCTTACTGTCAAATAGTCTTATCAGAGAGCACAGAAATAAAGATCGCATGTATATTATAATAATAGAATTAACATTCACTTCCATCAGGTCATCTTATTGAAGTCATATAAACACGTGTAGGCCTATACTCAGTGGCGGGTTGACGCTTCATTAGACGATGGTAGAATAGTTTCTCGTCTTCACATGGATGATGTCTTTGTTTTATATTTGTTTGTTTGTGTGCGTGTGTGTGTGTGTGTGTGTGTTTGTGTGTTAGGGGGGTGTCTGTGTGTTTATTTCATCGTTTTCCAAAGATATTTCTGACAACTGTGAGTTCACCGTATTCTCGGGTCGTACGCCTAGTACAAACGTGTGTTCATGTGAATCTTAATCGATTATCAAAGAAATGGGGCATTTTTAACGTACACCATTCTGTTCCTTCAGCTCCTTGTTTTGAAGGGACTCTTTCAACCGTTGGAGAAGAAGATTACCCGTCAGGTACACTGGCGGTGATGGAATTCGGCGCGCTGTCTCAACCAGCTTGATACACAATGAGAAATGAAGAGATTGTAAAATGCTGCGGATCGGTACTAAGTTTTTATTCAATAAACTGTCTTTAGTAATATATACATGTCACTTTGCATCTAATCCCACCATAATGTGGCTGCATAACACTTAGTGTTCATTCATTCATTTTCCCATCATCAACGCTCGAAGCTTGCAAATATATCTTTAAAAAAAAAAATAGTTCTCAAAGTGCTGATTCTAAATCTTTAAAGAATAAGGATGTTGCTTTTTAAGGGAAATCTGATCAGACTTGAAACACCGCTCTGTGGGAATACAATAATGCTTCTTCACAACCTCAGTTATAGGGCAGCTGTAATACGACAGCTCATGTACAGTAAACCAAAAATCTGTAGTCATGTGGTTCACAATAAGTCTCATAATCCTATCGTCACTTTTACCGTATTAAACAGTCTTTCTAATATAGTGGCTATTTGTATAGCGCACAGGTCCACTTTTCAGTGCTTATGGCGCTTCAAAAATGAAAAGATATGTAATTTCTTATAATTTCCAGACAATGTGACTCTAATTATGTGTGAATATATATTTTTTTGTCTCATAGATATGTTTCATGCTTATTTGAAACATGCGACATAGAATGAGGGAATGTGGGGAGTATAGTTCTTGCTTACATCAGGCGAGCTGTTCGTGGGTAACCCTGCGGTGGCCCGGACCCAAGGGTACGGATCGCAACACCGTGACCTCTTCTGTAACTCCCATGGTACGGGGAAGTGAATTGGGAATTTGGAATACACCTCCATGGCGTCGGAGTCAGACTAGATCTCAATATCTGCATATTATAAGCAAGATTGAAGATAATATAATATTTTGAATGATAATGATAAGGCCTATTGGTAGTGTATGAAGCGCCCCCCTATGGATTGTGTATAGACCTTCTGGTTGAATATATGACCTTCACTTGACCTTGAGGAATGCCAGTACGGTACAAAGTGTTTTTAAAAGTAGTTGTAAATCCCGATATCCCTTGAAATTAATGAGCAAAATTAGGCATACTCATGTTAAAGATTGTAGATAATCAATACTGACCTGACAAAATACGATTCACTGTCTCTTTAGTCGCAAAAGTGGGAAAACTTCGGGAGCTTTCGTGATAACACGCTTTCGATAGAAAGAAGCACAAAGATTGTACACACTTGAATTGTGTGGTATATGTACGAACGTGTGCATAATACGTTACCATGGTCACGCTGCCTGATCAACGCGCATATCAGTAAACGCGCATATCACAGTGAGAGTGAAATGAAACGTAAAAGTAAGCTGTACAAAAATGTTATCCGTTTAAAGAAGCAAAATCATACCTGGCAATTAAATTCAGCGTTAAGGAATTTAAAAAGTTCAAATCCGAAAGATTATTGGAAACTGATTAATAGGAAGAATAGATACTGTGAAACATCTCAAGAACTATCATCGCATGATTTTTATGATCATTTTAAAAGTTTGGGTAGTGGTAACGTACGATCTTATGATGCTGGTATTGAAGCACTGCTTCATGATATGTCAAATGAAGAATTAGACAGAGAGATTGAAATATCGGAAGTTGTCAATCAAATGAAACGACTTAAGAATAACAAGGCACCAGGCCTTGATTTGATTTTGAATGAACTTCTGAAGAATAGTTCAAAAAATCTGGTCAAGTTGATAACCAAATTGTTTAATCTTATATTTGACAGTGGCATTGTCCCAACAGATTGGGTAAACGGTTTGATAAAACCATTGTATAAAGGGAAGGGCTCACGAGATTGTGTTGACAACTACAGAGGTATTACATTATTGAGCTGTGTTGGGAAGCTATTCACGGCAGTATTAAATGATAGAGTAACTTTGTTTGTAGAATCACAATGCCTGTTAGGAGAGGAACAAGCTGGTTTTAGATGCGGATATTCAACTATGGACCATGTATTTTCATTACATGCTATTCTTGATTTTTATTTACAGAGAAGGAAAAGGGTGTATACAGCTTTTGTTGATTACAAAAAAGCATTCGATTTGGTTGATAGATCTTCACTGTGGTTGAAATTGTTTGACCATGGAATTAATGGTAAATTACTCCGGGTCGTTAAGGATATCTATAGAAAGTCAAAATCCTGCGTTTTTTATAACAATTCTAAATCAGATTTTTTTAAGAGTAACATAGGTGTAAAACAAGGTGAGAATTTATCACCAATATTATTTTCGTTGTATTTAAACGATTTTTCGTCATTTCTGTCTCAGAGATACCCTGGCCTGGATTTTCTTTCGTCAGGTATCAATGAAACGTGTTCTACCGAAGAAGTGAATATGTTTGTTGATTTATTCACATTACTATATGCAGATGATACGATTGTGTTGGCTGAAAATGCTGAGGAACTCCAGTTAGCTCTTGATGCTTTATTTGATTATTGCCAATTGTGGCATCTGACCGTTAATACTGCTAAGACTAAGATAGTTATTTTTTCCCGTGGAAAAGTTAGAACAGCTCCTACCTTTCTTTTCGGAGATGACAAAATTTGTGTCTGCGATGATTATGTTTACTTAGGAACGACGTTCAATTATAATAATAATTTTAAGAAAGCTATAAACAAACAAGTAACCCAAGCCAAAAGAGCGTTGTATTCTATGAAAAGTAAAATTTTACCTCTCCTCCTTCCAATCGACGTAAAACTAGAGCTATTTGAACGTTTGATCATGCCTATTTTGCTTTACGGCAGTGAAATTTGGGGTTTTGAAGACCTCGCCCAAATTGAAACTTTCTTTTGTAGATATTGTAAGGAACTTCTTGGATTACATATTAAAGCGAACTCCGAATTGTATGGTTTACGGAGAAATAGGTAAAGATAGATTACAAAAAACAGTGACCCTTCGGATGTTAATGTTTTGGTTTAAACTTGTTAACAGTAATATGTCAAAGATAGCGCATATTTTGTATAATTTTCAATATGTTTTATCGGCGAGGCAAGAAAATTCGATGACATGGGTAATTAGGATAAAAGAAATATTTAACAACTTAGGTCTAACTGCAATTTGGAACAGCCAAGCAGCACATCTCACTTTAGCTGGCTTCAAAAGTTTAGTTAGTACCAGATTAAATGATATTTATAAACAAGAGTGGCATAGTAATGTAGACAAAAATTCTCAATGTTTAAATTATCGAATTTTTAAGCAGGATCTTCATTTTGAGAAGTATTTTCGACACCTTAATGATTCACAGGCAAAAATTTTATGTAAATTCCGTTGCGCTAATCATAAACTGCCAATTGTCTCTGGAAGATACAATCAGATTCCAAGAAACGAAAGATATTGTACCAATTGTAATGAAGAGAAAATTGGTGATGAATTTCACTACCTTTTTCAGTGTAGACTCTTTAATGAACAACGAAAGAAATACTTAAAAAAATATTACTGGAAATACCCCAACACTATGAAGATGGATCAATTATTTAATTGTCAAAAGAAAACAGTCCTTTCCAATTTATCCAAGTTTTGTAATTATATAATGACACATGTTTAGATTATTAGTATTTTTTATCCTTTTTGCAAATACTACATGCCTTTTTTACAGGCTGTGCCTTCTTTACAATTGATTTGTAACTTATTTGTCTTTTCATTCTCTCCTCCTTTTTTCTTCCCCTCTCTACTTCTTCTTCTTCTCGTCCATATTTCCTTCCTTCTTGTTCACTTAGCGTATGAATTCATGTCCATATGTCTTTGTGTGTTTTCTTTTTTTCTTTTTTTTTTCTTTTTTTCCTGAACCAAAAGTCACTCGTATATCCTTTGTTAATTCACCAGTCTTGTGTCCTTCTCACTCTCCCTCTTCACCTCCATATATCCCTTCTTTCTCTCTCCTCTCTCTCTCTCTCTCTCGTCATATTTCCCTTTCTTTGTTTTTTTTTCACTATATATCGTGTATATATTGTATATTTCTGTACATTTTTTTTCTTTTCATCAATCGCATTTCATTCTTATTTTGTTTGTTATAGTTGTTTTGTACACTTTTCAGAGTTATTTGCAATTATTATTTATTGATATTATAATGTGCTATATGTTTTTCATTGGACTCCGATACCCAGAGTTTGGGTTGTGAGTAAATAAACTTTCAAACTTTCAAACTTTTCAAACTTTCAAACTTTCAAACTTTCAAGGACGTTACTTATGCACACGTGCGTAATGACGCGAACTTCATCCTACTTCGCGCAGAGACGTAATAATAATATGTGCGTTGCGTTTGTCCTCATCAACCGAGTGTGCGTACAGCTCTTTTCAGGATCTGTGACGTAATAATGAAACTTCGAAACATTTTAGTTTACATAACAACGGTGCTTTTTTATGTGGTTAATTCCTAGTGCCTTCCTCCGTGCTGTTCAAATGCATCTAATGGTGTGCTCTTAGCAATTTACCAAATTCGTGCTCGGCTACTCCAAAAGTGTCAGGCCAATGAAATTGTGCTGTGTCACCACAGTTGAGATATTTTGTTCGTTTAATTTTAATTTGGAATAGTTACACCAACTCCGTGTAGCCAATGTCATCAACTTTGTAAGTTCGTGTACTAATTTTACTTATTTTTCCTTTTTACTTTCCTTTTCTTCAACATGTCCGCGTGTATCCGGTTTTTTATCCACCTGTATTCACCTGTCTTGTCGGGCTTCTGGAAAGCCAGTAGTCTTGTAATGCCCTCCCACTTTCAGCAAGTTTCCACTGTATGTCAACCTGATGCTTCGTCTATTGCAGTAATGACTGCTACTAATCAATGTAATTATTCGGCTGAGTATGAGAACTTATTGTACTTCTTTGACAGGAAGGCGTCTATTTCTGACTTGAATCTGTTGACTGTAGTTGCTTCCACGGCTGAAATTGGCAGTATGTTCCAGTGAGTTACTACCCTGTGAGTGAAATTGTTTTCCCTGATATTCAGACGTGCATGTTGTTTCTGGATCTTTGAGTTGTGGCCCGGAAGAGAAACTTTCCCATCCTTTGTCTTGAAGAGCTTGGAACCGTTGGTGTCAGTGAAGCCATTCATGATTTTGAAGACTTGGATCATGTCACCTCTGAGTCCTCTGTAGGCAATGAGTAGGCAGTTTCAATTTCTCTAATCTTTCAAAAAAAAAAAGATATAGACCTTCATTCATTTCTGTCTCTATATAATCATGTCCTCTCTTTTATACTTTGCATGTCTAATATTACATTATACTAATGATTCCAATTGACTATTTAGAAATTGAAATTTTTATTAAATGTGTCACTTCAGTTTATTTTTGTCTGTACCTTATGTCCCCTGCTTATTTCAGGTGAGAACCTAGCCTTTGCATTGTGCATTGGCATTGTTTATGGGCATAATAAAGATGTTGAGCTAAGAAACTAACTAATATGCACAGAAACGCAAGTAAAATAAAAGAAATGGTAAACCTGATAGTTTTGGTCGAGTGACGAGTAAGTCAAGAATGTATATACATATATTACTTTATAGTATCGGCAGAAATAGTAGTAGAAGGAATGACTCAACGAAAAAACGCTGTGCGTTTCTACATCGTCTCATTTTTTTTTCAATGTATATAGATAGATAGATAGATAGATAGATAGATAGATAGATAGATAGATAGAGGGAGACAACACACACGCACATTCCACATACATAGTATGATATATATATATATATATATATATATATATCTACATACATATATATATATATATATATATATATATATAGAGAGAGAGAGAGAGAGAGAGAGGGAGAGAGGGAGAGAGAAGGAGGGAGGGAGGGAGGGGGAGAGTGAGAGAGAGAAAAAAATGGGATGGCACAGGTTTTAATAAGAGGGAAGGGCTGGCCGAGCTCAATTTTTGTCATGGTCCAATTAATGCACAATCAAGTACCGATGAATTGCATTTCTGTAAGTATTGCGATGTTTATATTCTTCCAAAAGATACGCCCAGAATGGAGACTCTTATATTGCATACTTCAATCCACAGGTATTTTCTTTTTTGTGAGTAATACTGTCTACACAGAAAAAAAAACACGTCGCATGCAGAGAACTGTTTCTGCAACGCCTAGTATAAAACGTTTTATTTCGAGGAATCGTCGACCTTGAAACAATTTGAATTTGTACCAAAAATGTCATTGTGAATACATTCCGATACTCAATTGCTTCCGATCCCTTCATAATTATAAGTGTGTGGCATTGACACATATCAGGATTGTGAGGTATAACCTATACTTGATCTTTATATCTTTGATGTACTTCATATAGGTATCAATATTTGCAGAAAACTAACACACACATTTTCAGTGAATGTCTACTTTAAATCGATGCTGCATAGCGCCATCAGCGTGGGGCAGATTTCTGTAATGCTATCATTTTGTTGCCCTTTAAAAAAAGAAATCGACGTCAGGTCTTTCAGTTGATCTGATATGTAGATTATGTCACTGATGCATTGTTTTCTTTGGACGGACATTTAAATGTACCTATTTTTTTTTTTATAAGGGCCGTGTAAAAATTGAAGGAAAAAATAGGTTGCGTATACCCGTCTGAATCTGTATAGGCCACCTCGTTGAAGGTGCAAGCATGACTCACTTTAGCAATGCGTTGATCTCATCAGCGCTATTAATAGCGATGCCTTACTGTGCACGTGTTTGATCTTATCAAATGAAATGGCGCCCTTATATGCTAAGTGTCACAGAATCATATTACAAAACAATGTCATTGCATGTGATCTTCGCCTGGGCTGCATAAAATAGCCGAGAAAAATATCACATGGCACATTTTATCAAGTTGAGAAATTTCTGTTAATGTGACTGAATGTAATAACCTCATTAAAGCCCTCAGGAAAATAAAACCTCTCAGTGTGTGCACAAGTGTTGCGAGCAGCGTTCTCAATACTGCATGTCTGTATTCATTGCAAGCTGTGTGATTGTGTGTGTGTGTGTATGTGTGTGTGTCATCACACAAACAACAGGCAACGTTATACACAGTAGTCAAGGATGCTGCTACCTGCCTTCTCGTTGTTGCTAAGCAACGAGCGTTCTGACGCCTGCAGATATTTCAACTGTTCCTTGGGAAGGGGTGTGTTTTGCCTGTGGGCCGTATCGGTTAATGAGAGAATAACAACAATGGAAGAAAAGGTGCTAATGACTGATCCATCGTTATATGGTAGAAATTTTAGTAGTACTGCTGCTACTCTGGGTTTTGCACTACTTATCTCCAACTGGTTAAATAAGCTGAATGTCTGCGCATGAAATACTAAGGGAGACTATAGTCGTGATTTTAAAACTCAGTTTCATTTCTTTTTTCTTTTCTACTGAGTATTTTGTTTAAATCAATCATTACGTCGGTCGTCAGCATTATTACAACCATGATGATGAATGAAGGAATAGAGATTAGGACGGCGGGGGAAAAGAAGTGTTTATTACCATAAATTCGCTGTGTTAGTGTAAAGTGCCCCGTATATACATCAGACGTCGCTGAGTTCAAGATTGTCGAAAGTGCAAGCTAGGTAATTCTATTTGGAACCAAAGGAAAAAAAAAACCAACAACCAGAAACACGTACAAAAAAAAAAAATCTGCTGAATGATGTTTGATATCATGCTCTCTTGACATTGTTTCACTTGGGTGATTCAAGTTTTTAAGACGTCCAGCTATGCACCATGCTTTTTAGGTAATGGCGAAAGTGTCACTTCACCGCCCCAACCAATCCGGGGATATTTTCACCTTTATAGTCAGCTCCAAACTGTCATTCGCTTTCAGTTTGACCGTGGCTGCCGAGCCCACATCAGCTAAGAATATCGCGTCGGCAATTATTCATTAAGCTCATTTGTTTGGAGTCGGTCGTGTTTGTACGCGGCGTCGAAAGCAAATATCTGTCGTTACACCTTCGTCGGGCGCCAGCCCGCTAATTGGAGAGAATAATGACGCGCGTTTGGGCAAAACACCTCGTAATCAAGGCAAGAGCATAAATATTTACGCACCAAGGAGATCTAAAAATCAGAAACTCGCTGAAAATGTTTTGTTACCGACAGGTTGTCATCATCGTGTATATATTTTTGGGAGGCGGTATGTTTCTCTTCCGTTGTGTTATTTTTGCCACATGATGCGAAAGTTGTGTCCTTCAATGTGTGTAATGTTTATTACACCAGTAAAAGAGTCAACCTAAAAATAACATATTCCACTTTCTTTTCCGTGGCCAGATTTGAACAAAATATGTTTACGAATGCGGTGATTTACTCCATTGCCTGCAATTCAGCAAGCTGAATGAGTTCATTTTCACAACTCTCAGCTTCATCAGTGTGTTTGATTGTTATAATGTCAATTAGATTGATGAACACATGATTATCTCTGAAAACTTGAAAAAGACCTACATTTCAATGCAGGTTGTGTTCCTAAATTGTCCTTCGAGGATTAATCAGGGCTAGCGTTGAAAGAAAATGACACGAAAGGTCTTCAGCTAAAGATATGAGGCACCTTATTTCAAGGCAATTTGCACCCTATATTTACTTTATATAAACATGATAGATATAAAGAGATACAATCTCATTTGGAAAATGAAATTGAATACAAAAATAAGTTCCAGTGGGTGTCTTGTTATGATGACCTAGGCAAAATGACTGATATTTGAAGGAAGAGGTTGTAGTCACCAAATCATCGACAAACAAAACACCAATAACACTTTGTGGTTGTACAAACCAGAGGAAAAGTTGTGAGGCCCTAACATCATCAAATCATCTTAATGATATTTAGGAATGTGGAGTTGCATCCGATATTATTCTTGGATGAATATTATGTGACACATTTGAAGTTTCCAACTTCCAACACTTCCAAGTTTGGAAATTCTTGATTTATGTCCAATCTGGTGAAATTTCTACTATCATCCGTGCTGGAACGTACAGAGTGAGTAGAAGGCTTTGCGAAGATGAAATGGATATATCACTCTAAGATTTTCCAAAGACTTACGAATAACGTGGTATTGCCAATGTCTCTTCAGTATATATATTACTGAGTAGCATATTCCATTGCTCCTATTGATTATTCTTGCATTTAGACTCAACAAACAAATGGGGAAGTAACACACAAGAATGATGATGATAATAATGACGATAATCATGATAGCACAGTGATTACAATACTTAAAATGATATTAATGATATATGATAATAATAACGGTAATATTTATTAACTTTGATAATAACAATAGCAATAATGACACAAAATGGTGAATCTGATACCATATACAACACACACACACACACACACACACACACACACACACACACACACACACACAATGACAGATGTATACTCACAGTCAGAGTCAAAGCTATTCAAAACACGTATTGTATACACATGAGCGCACTAAACACACACACACACGCACACACACACACACACACACACACACACACACACTCGCACACTCACCTACCTCTAATCGATAAAGCCCTCGCTCTGTTTACATAAGGCCAGAAGAAAGAGCTGAATTTCCGCGGTGATGGAAGATATCCTGAGTTCAATTTTAATTTGCCAGGGAGCATCTCATTTCACCAAGGCACTATACAGCCGCCTGTGTTTGAACAGGGTCAGGTTTTTGATTGCATTTCAATCTTATTCGATTTTAAAGTCTAAATACACAGAGGATATGGAGGAAGTATAAATGCCATTCTAAATACCGAAAGCCGATACATGGGGTATGAATAAAAAATGATTTGAGGGCATTGTGTGAGTCAGCTATGTCTTTTATACCAAAATGGCATTACAAGCGTAGTGTATAAATCATTGCATTTCAGTTAAAGTGAAACTTCACTCATAAGGGTGGCATTTTCATTGATCAAAAAAAAAATACAAGAAATACAATTATGAACCTTGCACAACATTTTCATCAAAAATTAGTAGGTTCAGATTGTGATGTTTACGTGTTTTCATGAGACAGTGATACAAGTCTCAGTAAAAGGTGCTGACGCTATATCGCGTCACAACAATCCACGTGACAACAGGACTCTCCTCTGAACTTACGTTACATTTTTTTTCAACACAACTATTCCACAGTTATATTGAATAAAAGTAAAATGTGTGAACAGATATTTCCTCCTAGAGAAAAAAAAAGAGTCTTTATTGCTGAATCATCGACAAACCATTGCTTTCAATAACATAGGTTGTAGATTGCGCCACACTGTGCCTGCAGTAGGTATTCATACATTTTTACATTGTAATGTACCTTGTATAGGATAATATTGTTTACACTTACAGCACCATTCTTTTTTTATTCTTCCTTGATTTACCTGTAATTTTCACAATCATTGATAATCTTCTGTTAATGTTCATGAGTTTGTTAATTTAATAAGGTATTAAAAAGTAATACAAAACTTGCTTTCATATGCACAACCAATGAGACACTTGTCAAGTACCATTATCGCCTTATCTGCAGTGCGTCATTTTATTCAAAAGGGCGTGTTTTATTAAGTCTATTTACAAAAATAGCTCTGTCAAGAGTGCATTTAAACTTTCACTTTTCGCTTGGTTTTGCTGTGTACTTGTACTGATACATTTATATTTGCTGGAAATGAATGGCATCGAGTCTGAATCTGAATATATTAACGAAATCTTGTGCAGGTGGTTCGATTATCCCTTCAACACATTATGTGATGTCCACCCTTTTTACTTTGCAACTCATTAATCAGGAAAGGCGCTTGCTCATATCATTCTTCACGCTTGTCATAAATTCTATGACGTGACCACTGAATATTTTGACTTGATTCAACGCTTCTCCATCCTGCATCCTCCTGTTTTTCACCCAAGACGTGCCGTGAGATTGCGTTGCATTCATGACCCCCTTTTTAGCCAAGACACTCCCAGCATAGACGTTATTAGGATAGAGCGATTCACTGCTGATGTTATTGAAGATTGGGAAATCTCATGTCATTGGCGTCCATGGGCGTCACCAGGGGGGGTGCGTTGGGTGCGAACGCACCCCCCTTCAGATCCTAAAAAAAAAAAAAAAAATCAGTCTGCACCAGGGACACACACACACACACACACACACACACACACACACACACACACACACACAATCGTCGGCAAAAACAATTCGCACCCCTGGTTCTGGCAACATTGATTTTATACATATCTATTAGTATTCTACAGTGTTTACTATTTATCGACCGTACTGTACATCCGTACGATATACGGAGCACTTATACACGTTTGCATGTACGTGTGCTACTTACAAGTATAAATATAGGGTCTATGTACGTTACTTCTGACCAATCCATATTGCCAGCCCAAGAGCGAGCCTTAGCCTCATTTAAAAAAAAAAAAAAAATGAAGGGGCAAGCATATTTTAGTTTTGCCCCCCCCCCCCATAATCAATAATTCCCGAAATGAGAAGATTTTCTTGCTTTTGAAAGAAATCAAAAACGTTGCCCCCATAAAAATATTGGAAGGCAAGCGCACCATTTGCCCCATCCCACATAATCATAATTCCCGCGATGAAAAGATTTTCTTGCTTTTTTGTTAGAATTCAAGAAATCTGCCCAATTATCTCACCCAAAAGCAGTGGCGTAACTACGGAGGGGGGGGGGGGGGGGGGGTTGCGCCCCCCTCCCAATCCGCTGGTTAAAAAAAAAAGATTTACCGAAATAGTAGTTCAAGTGTTAGTAAACTGCTTTTGAATGAAAGGGTCATCCAGATATAAGATATTTTTCTATGATTTCTTTTAACCATAATTAAATAGGAATATAGTGTGAAACATTGTTCACAAAGCCCGGACCCGACAAAAGATTGTGATTCCTGGTTGGCATTCATGCATATAAGCAGGATGTGCCCATCAGTGTACTCAGTACATTCGAACGAAGAGTCGCTACAATGTTGCGCAATGTGATGTAGAATGTACACCTTTGTACCTTACGCTCGTTATATCAAAGCTAGATCATTGATTTTGCAGTGTTGCTTTACATACTATATAAAAATGTCTTGCATTGCCAATAAAAAGGCTTGACCTGGGCTAATTCCTAACTTTTCCATGTATATAATACACACACACAAACAAACACGCACAATTAGTTTAGGGGATGCTCTAAAGTGCAGATTTTGGACATCCTTTACCCGCTTGGTCACTTCGACGCCACATCGCTGGTCATACCTCCCCCAGTCATGAACATAAACCCACACCCTTGACTACCAGTGGCGGATCCAGGAGGAGGGGCGCACCGGGCGCCCCCCCCCCCCCTTTAATTTCCAAATTGAAAAAATAAAATGAAATAGCTGCAAACCGCAGTTTTTGGAAAGTAAAATGTCAAAATTTTCAAGCTCGCTCGCTCCTCTCGCTCGCATTTAGTCGTAATGCCATTCTCCTGAAGCTGCTGCCAGTAATTGCCGGCAGTTGCGCCTGGTGCGCGCCCCCCCCCCCCCCCCAATTTCCAAAGCGAAAAAAAATATAGCTACAAACGGCAGTTTGGGGACTGTAAAACGTCAAAATTTTCAAGCTCGCTCGCTCCGTTCGCTCGCATTTAATTGTTATGTAATTCACCTGATGTTGCTGCCAGTAATTGCCAGCAGTTCCGCCCGGTGCCCCTCCCCCCTTAATTTCCAAAGCGAAAAAATATGGCTAAGAACGGCAGTTTTTGGACTGTAAAAGAGCATAATGTAATCATTATGCTCTCCTGATATTGCTGCCAGTATTTGCCAGCAGTTGCGCCCGATGCGCCCCCTTAAATTCTAAAGCGAAGAAATATAGCTACAAACGGCATAGCTACAAACGGCAGTTTGTTTGTTTTCTACTGTAAAATGTCAAAATTTTCAAGCTCGCTCGCTCGCTCGCTCGCATTTAATTGTTACGCAATTCTCCTGATGTTGCTGCCAGTAATTACCGGCAGTTGCGCCCGTTGCGCCCCCACCCCTCCTTTATTTCCAAAGCGAAAATATATGGCTCCAAATGGCAGTTTTGGAACTGTAAAATGTCAAAATTTCCAAGCTCGCTCTCTTTGCTCGCTCGCATTCAATCATTATGCAATTCTCCTGATGTTGCTGCCAATTATTGCCACCAGTTGCGCCCGGTGCGCCCCCCCCCCCCCCTTAATTTACAAAGCAAAAAAAAATATGGCTACAAACGGCAGTTTTTGGACTGTAAAATGTCAAAATTTTCAAGCTCGCTCGCTCGCTCGCTCGCATTTAATTGTTACGCAATTCTCCTGATGTTGCTGCCAGTAATTACCGGCAGTTGCGCCCGTTGCGCCCCCACCCCTCCTTTATTTCCAAAGCGAAAAAATATGGCTCCAAATGGCAGTTTTGGGACTGTAAAATGTCAAAATTTCCAAGCTCGCTCTCTTTGCTCGCTCGCATTCAATCATTATGCAATTCTCCTGATGTTGCTGCCAATTATTGCCACCAGTTGCGCCCGGTGCGCCCCCCCCCCCCCCCCCCTTAATTTACAAAGCAAAAAAAAAAATATGGCTACAAACGGCAGTTTTTGGACTGTAAAATGTCAAAATTTTCAAGCTCGCTCGCTCCCTCGCTCGCATGTAGTTGTTATGCCATTCTCCTGATATCGCTGCCAGTAATTTGTCGTTTCACATCGTCCTTCCATAATCCATTTATAGGGGTACAACCCCCTCTGGCACTTCCACACCCTCCCCCCACCCTTGCTCGCTCCCTCGCATACTAACCCCCCCCCCCCCCCCCCAGATGAAATCCTAGCTACGCCGGTGCCCTTTCCCCGCTTGGTTTCCCTAAAAAAAACAGTAAAAGTCTAGGGATTGAGAGCTTCTTATTTATTCCAAATGTCTGTCCAAAAAATCTCGTAAAAATTTAGTGTCAAAACGCACCCCCCTTGAAAAAAAGCTGGTGACGCCCCTGGCGTCATGGCGCCAGTAGCGGTGCTAGCAGAGCACCGTATGAACACAGATGTATACTGATGGCATCGATCCCCTACCTTAGCAACGGATCTTTTTATTCTTTTTTTTTTTATGAGAACGGTTCAGGGCACATTTTGCGATTAGTGTCACGATTCAGGCCTGCCGAAGACATGCGCCCGACCACGTGTAACACGTTTTGTGGATTGTCAAGATGATATAGGGCATGTGATTTAGGCCTCACTGTTTATGACACGTACGTGTAATCTCCTCACTAATTTTCTACTGCTTTGGCCATGGTTTTTCTTTTAATGGAGAAAAGTTGAGGGTGGGAGAAATAAATTGGAACTTAAGCGCTCACCTACGGTTTTCGTGCTTACGGACTGATTGCCGCTTTAAAGTTAGCAAAATATCAAAACCAATTTCACTGCTTGAATTCTCGCAGTTAAAGAAAATGTATCGTATATTCTTGTCAGTGAGATTAGCGGTAATTCTGCTTGTGATGTTACAGGATTGGTGATGGACATCAGCAGGCAGCTTTACTTCTTGTTCATCAGATCGAGAGAACACCCGTTTAGATGGCGCTTCATGTTGTCCTTTTCCTTCCATTCCTTGGTAACGTATTACACCCACGCTGTATATCTAATTTCCGTTTTTATATGAAAATGTTAGCGTTTTCAGCTTGTTTCTACATTTCCAAGCCAAGGGTTGTCAAAATCATGAAAAGGAATCACGGAGATACAATGTCTACAGGAATTCTTTAATGATTATGAAATGAGATATGAAACTGTTCATTCCTGTTGTTTTTTTTTCCATTATTTTGTGATCATGTATATCTATATACTTGTAAAGGGGAAAAAGTTATCAAATTCATGAAGAGGAGACACACCAATGACAGCATCTTAATCAGACTGGTTATAAATTCCTCTTCCTGATAATTTGAGGGAAGGAACAGCCTTCACATTTCATTAATGATCGTTTTACTGTACTGCTCGTTCTAGAAAGATCTAGTAACGTATTAAACATCTATTCATGACTAATACAAACTTTCAAAGCAATAGCATCATGCTTTCAGAAGTGAGTGTGTAAAGTGTGTTCCAGAAAAACTGTTAAAAACACAATTTTCCCGTTCGTTATATGATCTTAAACTTTAAACTAATGTTAAAGAAATACTTTTATAAAATATGAAAAACTCAAGACTGACTATATACGTTGACCATTTCACCTATTTGGATTCCTCACACAAAATCAGTGCGTGCGACTTTTTGTTGGTTTTGTGATGGGTTGGTTTTGTAATGGGTCTTCGAATTGAACTTAAATATAATCGTTCTATCATTTTTCTCTTCATTTATTTAGTGTTTCAAGATTGTTCTGCCCATGGGATATTATCCAGTATATTTGATAAAGAGTGTTTATTTGAAAGCTGATTGTTATTTCACAATTCCAAGCAATAACCTTTGAAGCTTATTATAGGGTGGCCTTTGTAGACATGCTCTCTGCACTTTTCTGGGGAATTGGATGACCGTCAACAAGTTTGAAAATACGAAGAATATTTTCATGGCTGCTGTACAATTGCAAAATTAAAAATATATATATATATATACATATTTATTATATTGGTCAGTCAATTTCTAATTATGCTGTAAACTCAGTAATCCTCTCCAGACGATTGCAACGATCTCCTTTCTTTCATCCCAAAGTATGAATGGTCTCCAAAACTAGGCAGAAAACTGCCTCTTGTTTAGAAGTTGCAAGAAGTCCCCCGCTTGTGTTTATCTTTTTTCATTTTTTCACATAATTTTAAAGCTGTTAATATCTATTTTTCTTTCACTAATCAATCTTCAATTTAAATATCGGAATGGTAGTCTCTATAGAGTATGTATTGATCTCAGAGCTTCCAGCCATAGTCTCTAACTCATATTGTTGCAAGAAGCAAGGAGACATTTGAGAGTAAAAAAAAAAATGAAAAAAAAATCTTCGTTTGTTCATCAAAATTGTATATTTGTCATTTTCTTCAATATATTGTTGAAAACGCACCTGTTGGGTGAACTATTCTTTTGTCAGTTTCACTTGTATTATCTAACATCCCTGTATCCATATTTACAAATCTGTGTTATAACATTATATTGTTTTACATCTGCTACATTTATATGGTGGAAAAGTGCTAATTGTACAATGTATGTGTGTATTGCGTCTTGCAATCCACACTCAGCATTAAACGTGCTATCTACTCAAGATGGCAATATGCTGAAACTGATAACACACTTTTTCTAACGATAGGCGACACTACAAAAGGAAAAGGCTGCAATTTGGAGAAACAAAACAACCATCAAGTTTCGAACTTATAGCTCGACAGATTATCAAAGATTGAATAACACGTTTGAATGTTATGTATTACGTTTCGCCAGAAAACAAATATGTATAAGACGAATACCATTGAGCGTACGTGCGAACCCGAACCTTCTTGTATGTAGTATGATATCGGTTTGTAGTAATGTATGCCTGTACATACGCTAGCAAAATGTGTGTGAGCCCGTGTGTATGTCTGAGCATATTTTCATAATTTCCATGGGGTCTTTTTATTACTCATCACGCAGTCTAATGATATGTTCTGGTTTGCTCAGAGTTTACTGCAGTACTATTAAGCAGATGACACGGCTGTTTTCGGAGTCTTGCTGCGTCATTGCTCTTTGAATACCGTCATGGTGTTTGATCTTGCCAACATCTTCATGGTCTACATCGTGGACAGACTCAGTTCTCTTTCCTACACTTTATCTTCACCCTCTGTGCATTTGACAAATCCATGTCTGTCGGAATGTGACTCAATTACTGTAATGAACGGCGGTGGAACCCATTCATTTAATGCAACTTCGACCGGTGTCTGGCTGCAGCAGAAGGTTGACTGATTGGATTCGTCCGCGGAGTAATTACTCAGACGGCTCGAAAAGCGACGGGCACACACACATCCACAGCTCACTTAAGTGAACAAAACGAGGAGAAGGTGATGAAAATCAAAGGGAATAAAAGTGGCGAGCATTGTGCAGGGATGGAGAAGGAGAATGATAGATTCAACAAGAAAACACAAAGGGGATAATGAAGAAAGTGGGAGGCCAGTATAAAAATGAAAACGTATATGGATAAAAAGAGACGGCGAGAAAGAGGGAGAGAGAGGGGCGAAGTATAGGCAAGGCGCGATGTCCAACAGCTATTGATAGAAACATGAGTTTAAAAAGAATTGGGGCTCTGTACATCAAGGGTAATCCTTGTGAGCTTCTGTATGTAAATTCGCGACATTGAGGTCATTCCAATTTGTCTACATACTAAAGTACTGTCATGGGAAAAGGGGAAGAAAACAAATTGAACGTCAGAAGGAGGAGCATATATAACATGCACACATGCACACACACACACACACACACACACACACACGTGTAAAGGATATGCAATGTATTCGCGTATATAAAATTTTATTTTGTATACATAGATTATATACAAAGGCATATATGCACACAAACGAACACAATTCAAAGCAGACCTTTCTGCATGGGTTGAAAAAAAAGACATTACAAAATTATACACATTTTAAAACTATTTCTGGTACTGAGTCATACAACATATATAGGCTATTGGGGGGGGGGGTAATGTAGACATAATTAAACAGAAGGACAGGACAACACAAAGTGTGGGGGAGAGAGAAAAAGGGCAAAAATGTCAAAATGGTCAAAGGGTTACATTTAGCGAAAAAAAGGGGGAACGGATACACCACCTGACTTTTTGCATTTCAATTCTAGTTCTCAACCAGGGTTGCAACATGGCTCAGTCGGTAGTGTATCTGTCCTGCAATCGCGTGGCTTACGGGATTCTAATCCCTGTGAGTCTTGTTGAGCAATCTTGTTTGTTATCATGTCGTCCCCTATAGCAGAGACATACAGTATGTAACACTCTGTCCCGCGGAAAGGACATAAAATGGAGGTCCCGTTTGTGAGAGCAGGGTGCATAAACCAGTGAATTGGTCCGCCTCAAGTATATTTGTTATATAAAAATGGACCCCATGCATGGAAGACCAGCTATTGCAACTGAATATGGGCTATTCAGCCATCTTCTCAGATTGAAAATGACACACGAGGCATTAAATTTCGATTCATTCAATACACAACCGAATTCCACTCAAATGAGTGATAAAGCGATTTTGTCTCTGCTAGAGGTAACGAAATGATAACAAACAAAATTACTCAGCAAGACTCACTGGACTTCGAATTCGCACCAGAACTCGAGGTACTTGATTGCAAGACAGAATTATGATATCGTGCACCATAAATCTATTTACCAAAATACCAAAGTATATGAGAAACTGACACTACTGGATATGTAAATTACACATTTTGTGTTTTCATGTCGATATCTCTACCGCTACATACAAAGTATTGTCAGAACAAGAAATAACATTACAGTCCACTGTTAATAAGAGAACACACATGAGTCGTGGCCGATTAAGAGAAATTGTTTAATGGACGAGGTGAATGAATCGGCCTAATGTTCGATGGTGATGGCGGGACGGGAGGTTCCAGACACGCCAATTAAGTCAGGCGTGAATGCCAGCCGCGTCCTTCTGGGTAATCCAATCGTGGTAATCTAATAGCACCGAAATGAAGCTCTGATTGACTTTTTCCCCCGCTTTTCTTCTGCTAACCTCCTCACTCGCATGATGGTACATGTAGACCAGCAGTCCTGATATGTGTTTTTATGAACTACATAGGTCGATTACGTCAAGTTCAACCTCGCTGAAACTTTCACTTTTATGGCATTTACACTGCAAAAACCAGATTCTGACAATCGTAGTTTTCGATATACGTATCATTTACACTGCACCCCCCCCCCCAAAAAAAAAAAAAAAAAAAAAAAAGAAGAATCATTCCGGGGGATTGGCAGGAAGTGTGCATGTGCAGGAATGCGCAGGAAAATAATATGCGCAAGAATATGACATTCAATTAAGCACTTTCATTAAAAAATGCACATAAAATGCAACTTCCTGCCGTCTGTGTAGAGGTCACTGATCTGTTAGAAGTTATTCATAATCGGACTAGTGCAATGGACCCTGGTTCCCACATGGAGATCGTCTTCTTAGATTTCGCTATTCTGCATAGTCTTTCAAAAGAACGAAAGCAACAAAAAGTAAGTTTTTTTTTTTCAAATGTAAGTTTATTATATAGTATTTTAATAAACATTGTTTTATGTGGTGTTCTGATCTGCATGAACTGTATCTGTATTCTGTTCTGTGTAGTCTGTATGAACATAATACAATACAATACAATACATAGAGATCAGTGATGTTGGCAGGTGGTAGGAGATCCTCGGAGCCGCGGGTGGATGTCACGTGACCAAAACTCAGAATTAAACGGCGGAGCCAGGGAGAGCATTAAGATTGGCTAAAATCCTGAATTCAGTTCAGTTCAGTTCAGTTCCACAAAACACAACACAGAATAAATCAGGAATTATATCATAAGCATATATACATTAAAATGTGCGAAACGAAAATTAACCTATTTAATTCAAATATTAAGTTACGTTTGGAGGGGAAAAAGAGAACTAAGAGGTCCACAAAAAAGCAATGCTTGTATATTGTGAACTTCTCAAGTGTTTTTTTAAGATACTTACTGTAATTACACATAGTGCATACTTGACACTAGAATAAAGACAGAATGGAACAAAACAGCACAAAAATAATTAACACAGAATGAATGAAACTGTAGAATTAAAAAAAAAAATCCCAATTCTTTTTTTTTTTACGCTCACCTACCTGTAATTGCCCAGCAACGTCCTACAAACAAGGGGAATATGCAAAACCAACGGTTTTTCTTTTTGTTTTTGTTTTTTCGTGGACGTGTGACTGCCCCTCAATGTGTCACGTAATTCAGAAATATCATTCGTATGAATAACATAATTTTACTCCGGCAGCGTTACGTAGTGGTAAAAGGAAAACAAAAGGAAAATGTAATGGTTGACAACAGGAGCCCCATGATGAGTAGTTATTGGATAGGGATCCGCAGGGTGTTACGATTTGTAATGTTCATGGGCTTTACTAAAAATCTGCGGAATAGTGGATAAGGCTTTACGGTATAGTTTTCGCATTTATTATGCTGGTACGATGTATCCTATCTCTGTAGACGTAGTCCCTCTTTAGGCAGGTGTAAGCAGGGGCATTCATTACAATTTCTAAAGTGACATCTTCCATACGCAGAGCGCGTTTTGAAAAAGCACTCATCTGAGTGCATAGACAGGTATAGGGCTAATGCACGCAAAGTCTAGTTCATGAGCCCAAAGCTGCGCAGTAATATCTCGGGAAGTAAAAGTAACTCATCAAAATGGAAATGTAGGTCGTACACAAGGAGTAGATGCAGAAATTTTACATTTCTGTACACATTTTACATAGGTACCTTTTGAGTTGAAAATTAGCTGTTTTTCACCTTAGGATTCAGTACTCCGCATAAGGACACACATTTTCGCGCGTTATATGAACGGCGCGGTGCGCGCGAACAGGCAGGGAGAGGTCCCATCAGAATGACCTACTTCGAGACGTAAAAGAACCACTATTCCTGTCGCACAACCAAAAAGTAACTCCTTAAAATGAATAATCATATTCTAATGAATATTCATGTGAAATATCTAGCCAATTGGAAAAACTTTCCCATAGGTACCTCTGCAATATTCATATTCCTTAGCTGCTGACGGAATCTGCCTCTGATACACTGTATTTAACGCGTGCCGCACTTTAGGATACCGCATTCTGATTGGCTAATAGGTTTTCGGGCAATCGGTCACCGCGTGATCATTTCATTAATATTCATCACTACTCACGCCACTGGATCGCTGTGATTGGCTTCATGTAAATGAACCTCAGATTCAAAAATAATGATCTCGCTGCATCGCGATCGGATACAGTGTACTTTGTGACCTCCACACTCTGTACTGTTCATGGCCGCCTTACTACATCGACACTCTTTCCTGTCCACTCATTTACACCACACACTGCACTGGCGTGCTCTGCATCTCCTGCCTTCTATAATCCCTTCCATACACTTTTTTTTGGACGTACTACTACTACTACTACTACTACGACTCCTCCTCCTCCTCCTCCTCCTCCTCCTCCTCCTACTACTACTACTACTACTACTACTCGTACTACTACTCGTACTAGTAGAGTATGACAAAATCAAAATACGGTATATATGCCCATTGAATATTAAAGACAGCTCGCACAGCTAGAAAAGTATTACATCAGTAATATAAAAAAAATATCAATTTGATCATTACAGAATTGACACTTAATCATTCGGATTAGATTTTTGTGTACGGCTATGAATAAACTTCGAACTATTAATCACTTTTCAATGTCGTTGTGTGGCTGAATTGCATAATGTACTTGTATGTCACTGCGCTCTGCACTGTCGTAATTACTTTTTGATTCCGTTGAGTTCGATCCCCCGCCACCCCCCCCCCCCCACTCTCTCTCTCTCTCTCTCTCTCTCTCTTACACACACACACACACACACACACACACACACACACACAGGCACACCTCTACCCAGCAAAATCGACACAAGCACATGCTGTATACACATGTCATACACTGACAAAACCTTTTGGACATAAACACAAAACAGTGTATATATGACGGTAGACCAACAGCCATTTGCTTTTATTCAGTCTTTTTTTTTTTAGTCATCTGCAAAATTACAATACGTGCAAATTCTCTAACAAGATACAGAACTGGTACAAATGCTCTAACAAGAGACAGAATTGGTACAAATCATCTATTGTCTTTATCAATTAAATATTTAGTCCTACAAGGTAGTAGATATCTGCAAAACTATGTGACGGTTTAGAAAAGAATCCAGCGCGTGTGAAATTGAATAACAAGTCATTGTGTCAACAATGTACGGATTAATTTCATGGCAGGATTGTACCTTTGCGCGTAAAACTTGTAACAAAAAAACAGGGGTATATTTTTGCTTATACGAATATAGTGTAATGTATGTACATAATACACTGAAGTTTGGAAAAGCGCTGAACTAGGGGAGCTGTGTGTATAATTGCATTGGCTTGAATGGTTTAGCTAATGAGACGTACAGGATGTTTCATCATAAGGCTCATCAGTGACTGACCATTTGTTTGTTTTGTTTTGCTTCTTTCATTTATGAGGGAAGAAGACGGCACGAAGGGTTGTATCGTCTTCTCTTTTGAATGCAAAAATACTGGTCAGTGCTGATGAGCTTTCGGGTGAAGCAGGCTGCATGACTCATAAGCTAAACTATTCCAGCCAATACAATTATATTTTTGATGACTTTATCTTTAGGATATTTCGATTATGAGAGAGTCAATTTATACATTTCACGGAGGTTTGGAAAGATTTAAAATGAATTACATTATAATTCACCACATTCCCTAAAAAAAAATAACATTATATAAATTTCATAATCTGCAACGATAACAAGGAACATCATGAAAATTTCAGTTGCTAATATAGTACAATGTATTACCTGTTTGTATCATCATTGTATCAGAGTGCATGTATTCAGAACTACCATTTAGGAATCCATATCCAAAACTCATTTCTATTTCAGAACAACTGGGCCATGTGTTCATTGCTTCTAAGTCGTTTAACTGATATACATGGATATGATTATGAACACTTTTTTAAGTGTGCACGACACAGCACTTTAGCATGTACTGTGAAGGAATACAATAGGTCCTAACAATGATACTGCACTATCATTTGCAAAAATTCAGAACACCTTATAAAAAGTAGAATTTGACCCACAGCTGTACTCTATAAACGTGAGATATGTTTGAAAAAAAAATCAAATATAAACATTTTAAAAATTATTTCAAAATAAAGTTGAAGAAATACTAGTAGTTTGCATAGTTGCAAGCCGTTGTCATTATCATGATTATTGCGTAAAGACTTACGGCTCAATGAAGTGCACATAATGTTCAAGACATACCAGTAATTGAGACCTGCGATCATAGAAGCTAATGCATATTACATCAACGATTCTTTTACGGGCTTTTTAGATGGCATTGTATTCTTTAAATCATATACAATTGGTAGCATTTTGATTGATCCACGGACGGACGGACAACCCGAAAACTTCTCGGACCTCTTCTGGCGGAAGCATAAAAAGTTTGCCATGTACATCCATCATAGTAACATTATTAAACATGAAACGGTGACATTTGAAAATAGAACTTTATACCCTTATATTCTCAGGAAAGATACACAATTATGCAATGTTCTTCAAAGGGTAATTTTTAAGTTTCAAAAAGTTGACTTCCATCAGAACAGTACTGCTCTACTTTGGCAATTGGAAGCAAATGACATACCATCCAATCTGAGTTAGTGATATTTTCATACTCTATCTAGTGCGCTCTTAGTAGTCAATTCTTGTGCATGGACACTCATCCTACCAAGTGATGTGCTGGGCAAGACATCATGACATTACATTGGCGTCAATAAAGAATGACAGAAACATTTATCTTTTTTTTTACAATAACTGTCAGTTTTGTCAATTGCTTCCTTTACCCAAAGTAGGGCAGAGTACCCCAAAGTTTAAACACCTGCGTTTTTCTCCTTTTTTTTTTTTGGACATGCATACTATCTTGAACATCAACAACATCTCTGTACTATTATACAAAACGATGAACATAAAGATCCATATTAATTTTTCATTGCTTCTGTATGGTCTGGGTGACTGGATGTGCATGAACCATTTATGATTCATTGTGACATAATTCTACATTTGACAAGTAGCACTATTATGGCCAGCATATTTGCCACACTTTCCACACTTGTAGGATTTTCGTGGAAGTTTTATGCCTTTGTGTGCACGGTAGAGGCGTCTATTGCTCCTTCGCATGATCTGGACTAGTGACTCAACTCCTCTTCGATGATTAGTACCTCTAAAGTACTCCGTTGTTGTCATGTCATTTAATTTTTCTAGTCCCTGAGCATTGAATATGTGGATAGAACCTAGCCTTTCTATGATATCAGCGGCATGTACTACAAAGAGATGCATGTAGGGGGTTGCTATCTTCGAAGTGCAAGCATCTACCAGGTTGTCATACCACTCAACCAAGTCATTTCTCAACTTTGTCAATTTGGCAGGCCTGTCAGGAGACATGGCCTCAGCCTTCTTGAATGATCGAACATCGTCATACAGAACCCTAAACCTGCGCCATGCATTTACCACTACATGTCCGTGTGCATGAGAGTCAACAAGCTTTTCTATGTCATCCAAGACTTTCTCAACTTTTTGTTTTTCTGGTCCTCTCAGATCCCGGCATTTGACCATTTTGGCATCTTTGTCATAAGCCAGAGGAGCACCACGCACACCTGCTTTCTTCAAGATGTCTTCCATCTTAGCGCATCTTTTCATTTTTTCAGGAGCATAACACCTACTCACTGATCCAATTTCTTGCAAGTCAAGCTCGTTGATCATCTGAATAATCTTCTTCAGTAACCTGTCTGTGATTCTAAGATACATGTGCAACGTATCAAAAACTACGTTCTCCGTTCCGATCGACTTGAATATAGGATCTCGTACACAGGAATATCCCTTTTCACCGATTCTCCTGGGCTGTTTTGGAGCTGTAACATGCAAATGTTGACTATCAATCAGGCAGTAGATACACGGATATTTGGAATTGGCCGCTCCCATTCCACAGATGGTTAGAAGAAACTTGTAATCTCCTGATAAATGATATCGAATAGTGTACTCCAACTCGTCAATGACAACACTTGTGAAGGAAGCTACATCCTGCACTATATCCACCAAGTGTTCTTTCAACTGACTGTATTTCTCTTCATCGCAAAGTATCGCTATGGGATGATGTACACTTGCGGAAGTTGCATTGGCTTCATCGTTTAAAATTGTACATGTGACATTCACGTAATGCCAATGGCCTACCACTGTGCCATCTCCAGTGCTATCTTCACATCTACGTTCTGCTTACCTTTTCCAAGTATGCCCTTGTCTACAAGACATTCAATTTCTTTTTTCAAAAGTACCTTTATATCTCTTTGAACTCCTGGGTTAGACGACTTGGTTTTGGACAAAGGGATATCCATTTCGCATTCAGTGATTGTCATGTGGCTTTTTACTTTTTTGAGATTCGGGATATTGCTGATACACGCAAGTGCATTCCAAGACTCATCTGAGATGCCATGAGCATCCTTTACTAGCACGGCGAGATTTACCCTTTGTAAAATGTCCTCTTCATTACATCCTGTCATGCTACACAACTCTTCTGTATCTTCAATCAGAGAAATATCCTTCAGTTCTCCACTGTTTGAGTCTGTTACAGTGATATGTATGACACGAACTCCCCACGAATCAAGAAATTGCAACCTGGCCCGACACTCTTCTTTGAGATGCATTGAGAGTCTCCTGGCATGTCTCCTTGAGTAATGTTCTTTTCTCATCCATGCTGATCGCTTGCCTGATTGTCTATTTCTCAGTAACATAGAGAGATGCAGAGCACGTTTCTTGTACTTTTTCCTGATCAATTCAAGGCGTTCATTCTTTTTCAAAGCTTTTTCAAGCTTCTGTTTTATGTCTGTCAACTTCTCATTTTTTCTTTTCAGTTTCTTTATGGTATCAAGCAGACTTTTTTGCGGACATTCTGACTGCAAAATTTTAAGCTGCCATGTCTTTGTCTTTTTAAGCCACTTACTGAACAGAGCTCGCTGCTTCCCTCCACGTCGTGACTGCTTTATTCGAGAAAAAAGTCCTTTAGGTCTGATTAGATACGATTTTATTGCATTCAGTAGACGAGGAGTTGAAGAAATATTCATAGAATAATGTTGACATATAGAAGAAAACACAATGTTTGAAACCTGTTGTGGACCCTTATGCATATGTAACTTTGTAACTTCAGTAACAAAAGCCAAATCTACATTTAAAAAAAAGTATGCCATAGTTCATGAATGAATCAAACTGCATAAAAAATATGGAAATGACGTGTGAGTGTAAAATGTCTAAATAACTTTGAAACTAAGAAACTGTAAAACTCTTAAACAACCCTGAAACAAAACGTTGTTGTGTCTTGACTTCATTTCTGTTGTTTCCACTCTTCTCGAGTTCCATACGACCTTATGAACCTCAACATCAGATAGTGCCCTCTCTCCAGGTGATGTTCTTGCAGGGTACCACTACGTTCCACAAATTCGGTAATTGGTCTCATTTTCCTGAGCTTTAGGTAAAGGCCCTTTTCTTTCACGTATGCGAAATCCCCTGCCATATTGGTTATTCTTACGTTCCAGTCGGGTCCGAGGATGGCATTCAGCTCATTCATTAGGTTACGGTCTTGAGTATTTTTACAAAGTGCAAATACTTCCTCGAACACCAGTGGATCTACAGGGACACGTGCCACGCACTCCGGATTCTGGTTTATGCTGATTGTAAGTTTTTCCTTTATGGCAAGCCTGAGCGCAGTCTTGACATCACTTGCTGTTCCGCAGCTGCCTGAAAAATCTTCTTTGGTGATGAGATCCGCCTGAAATTAAAAGTCAAGTTCATACAATCTCTCTGTAAATCAAAGATGATAATACTAAGCACCCATCATTTATTAGAGAAGTGGTAAGTATACACACGAAGGATAAGTAGGTAGAAAGGAATCATGTACAATGTATAACTGAATTATAACAATGGCTTTATCCCTTCGGCAGTTTAATGTTAAACATGGGTTACATGATTAGGAATATACGTTTTCCTGTTCAATTTCGTATTAGTGCATGGAAGAGTATAGAGAGTCATTCAATTTCGATATAGGGCAACAAAAAAATTCATAATGGGCATTCAGTTTCACATTAGAGCAATCTACAGAGTAAAAACATTATTTAGATTCCATATACCATAGGGCATTCAAGTAAGCACGAAAAGACACGTGACTGAAGATTCCTGATAGATTATTTGAATTATGTTACACAATTAAGAACAAGCATCTCTACCAATTATACATGTTGATTCCTGGTGACGTGCAATACCGCATACATCTCATTTTATTGCGTTACTTGTTCATCTTCACATTGTATACAATGTATGACAAATTTTCTAACATTTTTGTCAATCATATCATTTCCTCAAATCTAAGCTTCACCCTAAAAACAAAAATATAAATATAAACAACCCTCCAGATCACACTCTATAAGGTGACATCATTTGTCAAACGCAAGTCAGCTAAACTAAATTCTACAATTGACAGTGGAATTTAACTTCCCAAGAGCTTTTGGAGCATAGGACTTTTTTAGGGACTTTGTACAACACATTCACAGTGCCTTCATTTTCCAAGAGATGGACAGCATTTCTGACATAGGAATTCTCTTCTATGCTGGTATTGTATATAATTATGAAGAAGTGATCAGCTCTGGGAAGACAACATTGCAGTATCTATTGTACGTTCCTGTTAGTTGAACTGATTTGTGTTAGGCAAATGATGTCCTCTCCAGACTGTGCTCTGGAGTATTTTTTATCTTTATTTGAGCTTAGGTTTGAGAAAATGACAAAAATGTTTGAAAATCTATTCAAGTACATGTGAAGATGAATAAGTAGCACAATAAAATGAGATGTATGCAGCATCCATGCACATCAGCAGGAGTCAACAGGCATTTGGCTTTCCATTGACCATAGTTTAAATTTTGGAAAATACATCTTACCTTTTCCAGCCACTGATCCCACTGATCCCCCCATCCGGTATAGTGAACTAAAACCCTGTGAGTGTGATCATCTTCCTCCAGAATCTTTCATGTAAAAATAAACAGAGCATCAATAATTAATTGTAAGAACTAGAGTTTCTATGATAAGTTATCAAATGAAATGATGAAAACGATTTTCTAGAATGAGATGAACAATCTAGACAATATACTTAATAAGCTATCACCTTGTGCTATAAGTATAGTATAATACTCACGGAAATAAGAAAAAAGCTACCCACGCACTACTGTCTCTAAACTGTTCGATATTATTTTTTTACTGGGACTTTTATTAAATACTGCTGTGCTTCAGTGCTTTAATATGGTTGACAGTTATTAAACACTAACGTCAGATTTACAGTCGATGAAAATGAAAATGAAATGATGAAAAAAAAAATTCATCCAATTTTTTCCATTTTTTCCCCCGGGTCGGGGGGAGGGGGGGGGGGGAGACAGGAAGTAATCATGGTGTTACGATTACGTGGTCGAGGACGTGATGCGTTTCATGAAACGGTAAACTTTTTGTCAGTGATATACACTGACAACTGTTGAAAGCTACTGAAATCCTTGCGTCTGATTGGCTGATAGCAAATTTGTCGGTGAAAACCTCCGACGAACTTGTTGATGAAACGCCCCCCAGATGGGCGCTCATATCACCCGCCTTCCTGACAACATGGTCCATGTTGGGGGACCTAATTTACACCCTAAGCCTGAGGCCTGCTCCCGAGACTGTAACTTGGCTAGAACAATTGAGGGACGTTATTTAACTGCCGCTGAATACGCAAGAAAAAGGCTCATTCGTGTTAATTACCGCTCACTGACCCTGGTGGACCGGGTTACGGTTGGTGCTGTTACTACTACTACTAGTTACTATAGCTAGTACACTACAGACTAGAGTGTATACCTTACAGTAGATCTACACTGTTAGTGTTACTGACTGTTTTTACTAGTGACTGTTTGATGAATGCATAAATAGTTTGACTTTTACTAGTTTAATCCCCTCTATAAATTACACTAGTTTGATTCGTTATATTCTACATCGGCGCTAACAGTTACATGAGACAATACTTAAACATGCTTCAAAATATTAGAATGATGTTTAGTAGAGTTTAACGTTAGGCCTACCTCGACATCAAATGCTGACTTTTTGTTCCACTGGCACTGCAGTTGTTTTCTCCTGGGTCTCCGCGGTAGGCCTAATTCTGGAAGTTCTTGAAGTTTTTTGAAATGTCCGATGCAATATGAAGCACATCTTCTCCTTGGTCTTTGGGTTGGGTGTTCATTCATTGGTTCCAGAATGAAGTAGTCTCGTACTTGTAGAATAGAGGTCTAGGGCCCTACTCGATGAAGTCCAAATATGAAATAAGTTCTAACACTTTCTTGTGTTGCATGCGCATGCATACACTTGTATACAACTACATCTAGTCACATTAGCTATATTACTAGTATAGCTAGCTAGCTATCCCCTCAGTGCATGCATAATACAGCTAGCTGCGCGCATCGCATGCTGGTATTTCGCGGAGCGCGACCACGCTAGCCAGCCGTCCAGCGCTAGCTCGTGATTGGCTAATATCTTTGACCTGTGTTTGTATGCAAATGAGGTCAACGCGTGATCAATTAATGAATATTCATTATACACTACCAGCAACGGGTTTCAATTGGTTGTATGTTAATGAAAATATGACATCATACCTCATTAAGAGTTTGTCCGCCGACGTGTGTAGACTTTTTGTAATGTGATAATATTCGGATAATGATGTATGGCAAGCCTCGAGAAATATCAGTTCTGAGACTCAAGAGCCTTATGCCCTTGGAAGATAACTACCATGATATATTTTATCATTATTTACTCCAGATCTCCACTATACATGTAGTAAATTCAGAAACACTTCCCAAGCCTTTAATCTTTTGCTCAATGTCGACTCTTTCGTGAATATTTGTTTCTATACGCGTGTAGATATTGCACTTGAGGAGGGATCTTTTGTAAACCTTTGCGTTGATTGTTTTCGACTCAATACAAAAGCAAACTAAATGTAGATCTCAAAAGAAAAAAGAAATGATTGATGAGGTGGCATAAATTCAAATGATTAACATTAAATTGAATTAATGCAAACAATCTTAATTTCATTCTGAAGAATTTGCCGCCGTGCTCTTTCAGTCATGAACTACGAGCAATTTTGCTACTTCTAGAAGTTACAAGTGCTACTGGAAAATATATTTCTCCATCTTCAGAATTAGCAACATGATTAGGTTTTTTTTTAATTAAAATATGCACATGTTTCCTCTTCATATATTCCATAGCCAATAGTTAAAGTCATACACTTAGATTCATTCTCAAACCTCCTATTTCATCAGACATTTGTCGAATGTAAACAAAAATGAAGCTACTGAAGATCATTTCAACGAAACACGTCCTATTTGCGAGCACATCATAAATGTTTTTCTAACATTTTGATGTGTACGTCTTTATTTCCATCGTTATCATCATCACCACCAACACCACAATCTTAGTTGTGTCATCATGGGTGTTAGCATTACCGAGTGACAACAAGGGTAAAGCAAACTTCTCTTCAAATCAAAACAGAAGGTAAATACAACACACTGAGAGAACACAGTTTTTACCCGTGTTAGTGGACAGTTTAATACTCAACTTTGGCATTCCAACGGAAAGGCTTGGAAGCCACCGTTGACGGGCAGAAGCGGTAAGGATCCCCTCCGGAGACTTCTTTGTGCTATCTTGCTTGGTTCAGGATTGACGATTGGAGGCGTTTTCCACTCGATGAGCTTTACTTGGTAAACCCAGTGGATGTCATTATCTTGACGCTTTTCTTCTTCCGTGCATACGCTTGGCTCTGAAAGCACACCTGCAAATGTATATAATTGGTGTGTATGAATGTGTATGTGTGTGTATGTATGTATGTAGGTAGGTAGGTATGTGTGTATATATGTGTGTATGTATACATTGTGTATGTGGGATTTTGCAAGATAAGACGATTATTAAGAAATGGAGAAGAAAAGAAAAATCGAGAGATTATCAAATAAATCAATGGCATACAGACAGTCACGCTATGGTCTTTAGACTTGATATTCAGTCATGTCAGATATTTTGTCTCCGTGTACAACTTTTTTTAGTAGCTTTGTCTCATCATGTATGTCAATCTCTAACTCGGTCATGTGAAAAGAGTTTGAACTCTCTTGTCTTGATCAAACATCCAGCCACAATTCTAGTGTCAAAAAACTTGATGTCACTTTTATCTTTTGCCCTTAGTTATGGCGTCTGTAGGTTTGTGTTTCGTCGTGGTTCCTTTTTTGTGATGTAGCTGTATAGGTACGAAGGCTTTTGTGCATTATGTTTTATGGCGGATCGATGCTCAACGCAACATTCTCTTGTTGTGTTTCTGCGAAAAATGTTACGTGTCTTGTTTGATCCTATCAAACAAATGCTTTAATTCAGTAATGAAGTGCTTGAGATAGTTTCATCATAATTTTGTTGTTGTTTTTTTTTTTAATTGCGTGTCAAAATGAAGACATGAGAAAGAAGATGTAAAAATCATCTTGCTTTAATACTCTAGTGTCGAGCTGGCTTCACGGTCACGATGACTTATTTCCCCTACGTGCGAAACTCTAATTTAGTAATTACGAGGTTTCTCTGGGACACGAATCTATTCCCATGCTCAATTAATATAAATGCTCTAGATTATATGGCCAACAACTTCTATCAATCATACCTGATTAAACTACCTCGCCAAGGTATGACGTAGCGTGATCAATACTTCTTATCCAGACGGGCCCCCATAAATAATAATTTCTGCTGTACTTACGACGTTCCTACCGTGCACGGAAACGAAAGAACGTGACCTGAAGGAAACCGTCAAACAAAGCGCTACTGCTGGGTCGCTTCTTTTTTACCCCTTTACGTGTTCTTTTTTTTTAAGTATTGCTTATGTCCTTTATCAAATACAAAAGACTTGAAAAAGAATAGATCCCCTTTCAAAGAAGCTCATTGTAGGTATGGACATGACTAATGTACTCCGCGGCATATACTCGCACGCCTCTACGAATAGCGATGGTGTACACAAAAGGTTACGCTGGGGGTACGCAAGTCCATTATTGTGCGCGGGTTGTGTTTGTCGTCAAACGAATACATTAACATCACGAGCATGACCATATATGCAAGTCATATTTTTTTCTATTCTCCTCTTACTTCTCCTGCTCTCCCTGTTCTTACCTTCAGTCCTGCATATCAATATGAGTTGTTGTTGAAATGCACTCCTTACTCAATCTTCGAACAATATGACATTCATAATATGCCCGTATACGCACAAAGTATAATGTTTATGTTTAAAGATTAGTTCTGTTGCCAATGTACCTAGTTTATCAAATACCCTCTGACTATACTGCTTATTTTCGGAAAACTCTGTTATATATAAAATTATATATATATATATATATATATATATATATATATATATATATATATAAACAATGATATTCACTTTGAGAACAACACAAAACAGCCCGCATCCTGTACAGACATTCGTGTTTTTTTTTTCTAATTTCTACACTTTCAGGCAACTTAGGTGGTGAAAGGGGGCTTCATACCAGTGGGCCTGTCATTATTGCTTTTTACCTTTGTAGCTAATATAAATGACGAGGGAACATTTTAGGGCACGTTTCTTCCAGGGACGCAGAATAGGATTCGAAACAAGGATCTTTTCGGGAAAGGTCCTCATCCTTACCCCCGACACCGTGATTGTAATGCTGCTCTCACATACTATGAAACTCCTTCTTTGTGTTTCATTCAAAAGGAAAGAAAAATCAAGAACGGTACATGCAGATCTCTCATTTTTGAATTGGATAATTGGCACATGTAAACAGTCGACAGATGAAGAATGAAATGAGATATATTTACGAGTAGCTTTCTCTCATTTTGGAATTGGATAATTGGCACATGTAGACAGCTAGTAGACAGATGAAGAATAAAATGAGATATATTTACGAGTAATAAAATATCTATCTCTGCTTTCATCTACTCAAGTTATCTTTGGCAATGTAGTTACCCTGCTGTCGTCCCTCCTGTGACATTATGCCGTCAACAAGTCTCCCCCAGGCATCTCGATCCTGAGCCAGAGCATCCAGTTGTCCCCGCACTCAACCCATCTTCTTCATCTCTCACGTTCCTTGGTCGTCTTCATTTTTCTCCTCCCTTGCGGATTCCATGACAGTATGAATTGCATAGTCACAAATTGTTAATCCAAAGCCTAGGAAGAAGAGTGTCAGAGACTGGATAATAGAAGAGTTCAAATTTGTCTTACAATTAACAGTGGAATGAATCTTGCTGATAGTCTATTTTTTTTTTTTGGGGGGGGTACTTCTAAATCAACATTATGTGTGTCTTGTTTCGTCTTTTTTGTTGTTGTAGTTGTGCTTTTTTACAAAAGAAAGATTAAAAATTGAAATCTGATATATATATATATTTAATATATGTATGTTTGATATAGATATATATATATATATATATATATATATATATATATATATGTTTTATATATGTGTCAGCATGTACATTAGAGATTGTAAAAAAAGAATGTTAAAAAACATGAACAGAAAACAAATTGTATCTTCTTAACGTGAATGTATTTCTGCGGGGACCCACAATACACTGTCATTTCCCTGCAGAAGATTTCTTTTGCTTACCCTCGTCAATAATTAATAAACTACAGAAACGTGTGGCCAGGTTTGTGATCATGCAAATTTGAAGGATGGCACGAAAACTTAATATCTTTAACAAGCGTAATAAATCCTGCTTTGTTATGGTGTTAAAAGTGGTAGGGATACGTCATTTGCCTGCGTCAATGATACTGACCCAATTAAATAAAATGTTCAACAAAAGCGACTGCTTTTCGCAGCCAGCGTCTGTCAATGTAATCGACCAAATAGTAGAAAAATTTGGGGGAATGGATGGATCGTGTACTAGATTAATTATCAGTTCATGCCTATTTTAGGTCTAACCCTGAACTGCCGTGTACAACCAGGAGGGATGTGTAACATGCACTGGGCAAATAAAGGCTCCGTGTAATTATTTGCTAATGACAAAGCAGTCTGACCCTCGACATTTCATCACCTTGTTGGAAGCAATGGTGGCAAATATCATGGTAACAATAGTTCCACATTGTTACACTAATGGAAATGAATCAAACCGGTCTCAATCACCATACAAAGGCTGGCCCTAATCACACAACAAAAGCAAAAATTGAAATAAAAAAGGCATGCCACTAAACCCTGACCTACATTTCGCCCATGCACCTTTTAGATTCAATAAAAGCAAGCAATGTTTGTCCCGATCAGTCATTGTCTTCATCAACAGATATGTTAATTGCCGAAAATAATTTCAGGCTTCGGATGATTGGTTGATTGCATGGTGAGGCAACTGAAAACAATTGGACTTGTATCACTTCTATTGTTTTTCTTCGAAGGTGTATTTTGATTAAGGTGCAACCTATACTAGAGTTAGAGGAGTAGTAATGTTGCAAAGGTATAGGAATAAAGCGTGGCTCGGGGAGATCGAGATCCTTTAAGCTTTCTGCAGTTGAGGGTTAAACGACTAACGTGCTGGCACAACAGCTCTGCCAGTACCTTACGCGTTTAACAACAAACAGAAAAATACACCGGCATATTAATGCGTGTCTTCTGCTAGGAATATGATAGTGGCAAATATTACTTATTTTTTATTTTTTTATTTTATTTAACACGGGTGTTGGTAAAGATTCACAAACACACTCATTCACAAACGTTTTTTTTTTGTTTCATGATATTATTCATTTGAATTTCAACAAACACACACGCACACTCACACAAGCACACACACACACACACACACGCACACACACTATGAATCCATGAAATTTATTTATTTTTCCTTCATTATTTGATTGTAATTCAAATGAAAGGGTCCATGCTCATTTGTGTATGTGTGTGTTCGCGCGCCTGTGTGTATGTTTGTTTGTTTGATTTTTTTATCATTCCATATTCCACATTTCAACAAATAAACCATAAACATAACAAAACAAATGAAGGAATGGATTGTCAAATACAGCATTTAAGACAATTAAACGTGTGAAATATGAGGAATCTACATAAAAGCATTGCTTGTAGGGTGTAGATTCCAAGTTGCTGATATGAGATTAATTCTTACTTGATAATTATTTACAATTGAAAGGAATGACAATTTATGATTTGGGGAAATGTTAACGTCGAAGAATAACAAAAAAAAAGAAAAGGAGAAGGCAAAAAAAGAGCAATATCCGCGAGACAAAAGTTCAGGAGAGTTGCGTGGACACCCGAGCGAGGTTGCAAGTCAGATACTGTGTACAATAACAGAAATACAAAGTATGCACAAAGAAAGTCCAGGAGATAGAAGAAATCGCGAGTGAGGTACATGTTAGATGCAATGACAGAAATACGAAAAGTATGAACAGAGAATGTTGAGGAGGATTGAAGAATAGCTATAAATATGAATTCAGAAAAACTAGTTTAAGTTTATGCTTAAATGAAGTAAGAGAGTGAGATTAGATTTTTCTCTATCCAAATCATTCCAAAATTTAGGTCCCGTAGTAGTTATTGTTTTGAAAGCAGGTACGGTCCGTACAGGAGAAAGATGAAAATAATCTTTTTTTTTTCTCTTACGGTAAGAATGGACTTCAATACAACTATTAAAAATTCAGCTGGTGTGTATAAGCAATACTTGCCCATGCACATTTTGCAGTCATTATGTTTCACCTGTTCATTGTCCTTGTACAGGGTTACAGAATTGCGGCATATAGTGTAAAACAAGATTAGATTTTGTAATGGTAATAGTAGAGAAAAGAGCCTTACATGGATATGAACTTTGCAGCATTCTATTTTCTCCGGGAGAAAACTAACAATTCTAAACTTCTATCACTTAATTATGGTATCATTGATGTATCAGATGACGGTCGAATAAAGGTAACTGTCCTGATGTATTTCCAACGATGTTCCTTAATGGTATAGGCCAATACATAATTATTTATTTAAACATTAATTTATTTATATGTTTATTTATTTATTTATGTATATGTTTTATTTTCTCAGGGTGGCTCCATCAGTGGGTTAAACACTTTTGTTCTTGGAGGCCCTGCATGAACACATACATACAAATAAACACATGATAATCATACAATACCAACATCAAAATCAAATTTGCAGTATCAAATCTGTATATATCTTAATATACTGTATACTGATATATATTAAACTCAAAATTTTACAAATATTATGCAACACATTACATCCTCATATCCTTAAATTTCCCCTACCTCAGAGAGAAAAAAATAAAAAACCAACAACAACAGAACTATACTTGGGCACAGTGGATGTTGATATGATTTTGAAATAGTTTGACATTATATTATTCATATGTATATTTAATGTTATGCAGATCGAACAACAATGACTTCAAATAAATTCCCACTATTATCAGAGGGCAATGCCTCATTGGAAATCAATAATATCGTTAAAACATCATTTGTGAAATCTAATTAAAGGTTGTATTATCTGATTGTTAGAATGCTGTTAACCAACTCCTGTTATTCTCTCTAATTTCATTTGCATGAAGAGAAAATTAATTATGTATGCATCAAGACGTGCATAGATTTGTAAGATATTAAAGAAACCAAGATTTTTTTTTTTTAATATCAGCGCTTTCTCTATTGTCTAGGAAAGATGAACAGCTCAAACCGTTCACTCAAAGCACGACGATTCATCAATGATTTATGTCTCTGTCCCTTTCTCAATAATGAAAATGTTCCATAAAATATGCATCCGGTGAGGGATGGAGAGGAGACGAAATTATGAAACTTTCTGCGGCGACATCAATCATGGCCTGCACCATCCAGACACTGGAGTGTGATTTTTTTCCCTCTCCCTCCCTCTCTCTCTCTCTCTCTCTCTCTCTCTCTCTCTTCCTCTTATTCTGTGTTTTGCCGTTCAATTAAGTCAACATAACATTCAAATTGAGATTCTATGTATCGTTGAGGGATGGAGATGCATCCAGGTGGGAATGTTGGCAAAAGACGTGACTTGAAAATGATCATATCATTATTTTCAACAAAAGGAAAATTTGTAAAAATACTCTTGAGTTTAATCCCCCAACACACACACACACAAACACACACACTTCATTTTGCTTTATCTTTTTCTCCCCTTGTTCCTTTGTGTGATCCTACCGTTTTATTTTGATGAACAATGAATTGAAATCTTCTTGCCTACCTTTATTAGTTCAAATAATTCCAGTTTTTGTGGTGAGTTTGTATTGCTATAAAGGTACTTGTGTTTTCACTCCAGCAGGGATAGACCACATTTTGTATTGTACAAAGTGATGTTGTCCTGAGTAGTGCATCATACCAATCACAACTATCACCGTTGTCCAACCGCAAAGAAAAATATCATGCTCATCTCTCTTTTTCTCTTTTTTCTCTTGCACCTTATGTGACTCATACTTTTCTTTTGTTTTGATTTGTTTTTACATCTTCGCGTATCTAAACGCTGGAGAGAAAGCGTTTGTATTTACATAAAACCCAAAAGTGAAAAAAATGCATTATTGCAATGACATAAGTGTGTGTGCGTGTGTGTGTGCGTGTGTGTGTGTGTGTGTGTGTGTGTGTGTGTGTTTGTGTGTGCTTGAGGCTATGACAGACTGTGCATTGACGAGTACGTGCATTTATAGCTCTTTGAGTATTTACCGCATTTACCACTCTGCGTATTGGCATCTCATCCGCTTCGCTTCCCAATTTACTCCCTGTCCCTCTTTGTCTTTGCTTTCCCCTCCCTCTCCCAATACCTCTCCCTCTATCCCACACTGTCTCACCCGTCCCCTCCCTCTCCTCTCGCTCTCCGCTCTCTCCTTACTTCCCTTCCTCAGTCTCTCAAATTTCTTCCCCATTCGGCTAATGGCCCATCCAATCAAATATTAACGAGATGAGGGATCACCTCGTGAAACTTGATTAGGAATACATCAAGCCACGAAGTGTATGAGAGAAGAACCCTGAAGACAGCGTCTGAGCGAAGAGACCTCGGAAGCAAATGAGCTCGGGGGCACCACAGAGGTCTCATTTCCGCCACATCATCGGCATTTCACACAATGCACATGATACACTTACTTAGTAATTGACAGAGATTGGTGGGATACATACCATTCCTCTCATAGACACAAAACGCATACGCATTATCATAGCAAAATCGAAGATAGGAATCACGTAGTGGAGGTCTTTTTTTTCCTACAAACTCATACCCTTCTCTAAATGTTTGACTAACTACCTTAATCATTATCAAAATTTCCGTTTAAGTTAAGGTGGAACATCTATATCATTAAAATGTTGAGACTTGGTTTAACACAAACAATACAAAAAGAAATAAAAAAGAAAGAAATATTGATTTCACAGAAATATATGAATGTATGCATGCATTTGTCGCCCATGTAGGATAAACAAGCAAGGATAAGAAAGTAGACAAACTCCCAAACCCGATACGACAGACTCTGATATTATCGGTGGTCATTTGTCTATTTTTCTACGTGATTCCTGGCTTTGACAAATTAGTCATTTGTTAGTTTTCGGACAAGGTTTCATTTAATCACTAATATGAAACATGTAAATATTTGTTCAGTTGTAGGAACAGTAAATTGCAAAAAGTATTTGATGACATGTCTTGCAGAAATATACCAGTGTTATAAATACCCTTCACAAGACGGTCTAATGGGTTTCACCTACCTTTACTCCATGGGCGTACTGTGGGCGTGCATTTTTTAGTAGGGAAAGTGCAATTCTCTCTCGCTCTCTTCCTCTATTCACTCTGTCTACCTTCACTATCTATTGCATAGATAAAAGTAAATGTGCAGGTAAGTTCCAATTTTGAGAAATGCTTGATGTTATAATGGTATGTTTCACTGACAAACGTGAAGTACAATTTTCAAGAATGCAGTACTTGCATTAGTGGCATTTGTTTTAGGCTACTACTCTGAAATAACACCAGTTCAAAGATCATGCCTTTGGCATGTCAGATGCATAGGTTCAAGACAGAAATAAAACACAAGATAAGATGTCGTTTCCTCGCCGGCACCATTCTCGGCAGCAGTTTATGAAGTGCTCATTAAAAGATTTGATCTGCATAGATGACCTGTTTCCCTAAAGCAGCAGGTATGAACAGTTAACGAGGATCGTAATGATACGCCACAGGCATTAAGAGAGAGAGAGAGAGAGAGAGAGAGAGAGGGAGAGAGAGAGAGAGAGAGAGTGAACAAGACAAAAAGCCATGAACAGAGCACGCCGTCGATGGATTGATAGGATGAAATATTTACCGAGGTTATTTTCAATCATCTAATTTTGTCCATTTTCAGACCTGAAAAAGAAAAGGTGAATATCAGTTGATGGCCTTTGTCATGTAAATAATCTTCAAGGTCACTTTGAAATCAATTATTGATGATTTTCTATAGGGTTCTGGTTCAATAGCAGCAAATCCTACAGAAGGATAATCAGGAACGCGGGCAAGAGTATCTTCAGTGTGTATGCACGTTAAGGCAAGCTATTATTGTCAATAACGAGTAGATCAGGCTACCATATCGCACGGTAAACGCGCACAAGACCTGTACAGATTCTCGTCATGCCTAAGTCAATCCACCCTGAACGCCACTAGATGTTCACTGTTTTGTTTTCTTTCCCCTCCAACAACCGTTTCTGATATGACACCAAGGACTTAATTATCTGAATGGTCAGGGTAGTCAAAATTTGTTGCAACGTCCTCACCAGTGTTATTAGCTGGGGAAAGAGAGCTTTTATTTGGCACGAACAGAAAGCAACGATGATTAACGATTCACCTACTGAACAATAAGTGGTAAAATCGGTCTGATTTTAGATACGCGTGATCTCGGTCAGGTGATAATTCAAATAACCACATAAATATCGATTAAACCTTTATCCCTGGCATAATTACTCTCGATACAGCTCTATAGTATTAGGTAATATCTCACTCAGAAAAAGAAAATGAATAGATGAATAAAAGTAAACCTAAGATGATAATGAAAAAATAATTACTTGATAAAGCTGTTGGTATAAGTAACAAATACTCATACACAAGGGAATATAACGGGGATATCTTTTTATTTTTCAAGGTTGCAATAAATTACCACTTACTAAGCTCATCTAAAGAAAACCAAACAGAAGGTGATTATCATGAGCATAAAGCTGGGAACGATGACAGAAAGAAATATATAGGGACCTAGTGTCTGTTTCAGACTCCACACGCTTGGACGAAATGCCTCGTTACCGAAGTATCGTACATTGCTCACGCAATGTAGAAAATAAAGAGGTTTTAGATTCGAATAGCCTCGGATATACATACTCATTAATCAGCAGCTAATGAGATCAACATAGAAAATTAATCATATCTGTTCACATTTTTCCTAACTCAAACCCTAACCCTAACCCCAATTCTTAAAAAATGGACTATACAGGACCAAAAGATATTATTTGGCATATCGAAGCCTAATTACGTACTATGTTGAAAAGAGGGAGGGTCAAACGAAAGTGGAGACAGAATACCACAACCGATAATACAAAATACATACAGGAATAATTTCTTAATTTGGACGAAATATTTGAATGAAAAAGAGAGCAGAACCTCTTTGTTGGTAAAGAAATGTTGCCCAAACACGTCATTTTTTTTTTCTCGTTGGAGGTTAAATACTCTAAGGTCCCTACGACTTTTGAAACATTTATGCATAACAGGGGATAGAACAGGAGGACATTGGATGATATTTACGTTCTTTACCATAGGTAAAGTCGACTACTCTTAAATATTTTTCCCACTTTCAACTATATAAAGACATCTGACAATCTTGTTTTAAAAATTGGTATTTCGTCCACACCGCTGTGAAATGGCAACAACTTGCCTTTCCCGAGGTAAATGTTCCTGCAAAACATAAATGACTCCACGTTTTCAATCATGTAGATAATCTTTGTTCTGGTGTTCCCATTTTTCTACCGACCAAATTTCAAGATTATTACTGACATGACTGAGCGAGTAAAGTTGTTAATTGGAAAGGCTAAGAAAATTTTGAAATTTATTTATAACAATGGAGAATTATTATGAAATTTCAGTTGAAGTGTATAACCACCAAATAGTTTACTGTAATAATATCTTTTGCTTTACTTTTCATCAACGTATAAGTTTTAGGAAATCAGAGACAGGATTAAAATAATCTTCTTTTCAGTTAAAGAACATGTAAGTGCCCATGTTATTATCTCAAATCATTTGCACAAAAATCCCTTTAATGAAGGAAATTTAGTAACTGTAGTCCATGGATAGAGGACAACAAGACAAATATAGTGCAATATTTTAAATGATACATAATAAAAACAGACATCTCCAGCATGTCCAGGACTCTCAGAAAACTATTTAAATCACAACGCTATAGAATAAAAAGAATCGGACAAAGCGGAAGATGTGTATGACACTGCTTTCCTTGGACTCTGACGTGTATTCGTATTGTTGTCATTCCTGTTTGTTCTTGATTAAAGAATAATAAATCATAAACAAATACATGTAGCAGTTAGCATAATAATTACGCCACATGAAACCATGTTTGTTGTTGTTGTTATTCTCGAGATGTGTAACATATGTCATAGTAACATGTCATAAGTAACATCAAAGTGCCAAAATAGATTTGGTGTGAGTTTAGCTACACGTTGAAGGAGCAGTTTTCAATGAACCTTGCAAAGGTCAAAGGAAATTAAAAGAAAGATAGGACACGTGAACCAAGAAATTCTAAATGTGAACATGTCTCTACGGACAAGAGTGCCCCTTTCATTCCATTATCGATAAAGTGCATGCGACTGCTGCGCCTGATTTTCTCGAATTTAAAGTGACGTATACAGTGCTTTTTTTTCTGAAGCTTATAGGAACACATTTCATTATATATCATATTGTGCACCTATTTTCCTATATATCACAGCTGGAGAAGTGAGGGGGGAAAAGAAATGTCATGGCTGCGCAATGCCCTACTTTACAGTTCCTTCCTTCTGCTCGTAATTACAACTCGACGTTTTGAGTGGGGTTTATTCCTTTTACTGAGCGAGTTAATGAATGTATTTTGCTACATAGAAACACTCTTCTTATTTCTATGGAACGTCATCATTCATGAATCACACCGCCACTATTTCGGTTCTTTTAATTCAAATATATAGGAATCCATTAAGAAATGTAAAATTTGATTCCAAAGAAGAAAAACCTTGCTCATGATAGGCCTATTTCTGCATATCGCTTCCTTCCTTCTCATAGATAATTCTTTACCAAAAAAAAAAGTAAAAGTCATACTCTTTTAAATGTCTTTTTTTACTATATGTGTAAATGATTTCATATGTGCAAAAGGACTCAGGAGCCCTATTTTATATATTATTTCTATAGGAGTTTAATAAGAATTTTATTATTTTGAGTTTCAGTCTAAACATCAAAATATATCTACATGAATACATCAATACATAAAGTATTTTTTTACATGAGCATGCGAATATGGCGATATGAACACAACAACCAAATATATAAACAAATTTAGATACATGCATATATCATTATAATGCACATATACATATTTACCTCGATTGCTTTCATTAAAAAAAAAATCACATCGAGTTAATTACAAATTCGTGGTACTCATTTGGAGAGAGGGAAAAAGAAATGTTGTTAAAAGGAGAACCAACAGTCAGGAAAATCGCGAGTAGGGAATGGTTCTGCCTTAATTTTCTACGTAAAGAAAATCAGAACATTTTTGTCATAATAAGCGTATTTATATAATTTGTCATCAATCATTGTTAGCAAGTAAAATTTTATTCTGTATACGAAATAAACAACTTTTGTTTTCCTCTCGAATACCAGAGACAAACGACTCCAGAACTTCGCTCCTGCAAAGAAAATAGAGTTGGCCTACTTTCCATGGATAGTATTACATTTTGTGAGTCTTAGCATTAATTATTTGCACCCTTCCTCATGGTTGTAAAACAAAGATAACCAAATTCAGACTGAAATTGTTATTTCACGAAACAAAATACCAACGTTTCAAAAACAACATTACTTAGGGCCTACATCGAATTTTATGCATTGTATACAATACATGGTAAAAATATAATGATTAGCCTTTAAGATATACAACACCAAAAACCAACCAATATTCACCTTTTGTTATATAGGCCCATGCATTCCCAAGGCTCTCTTCGTACAGAGTCAGTGTTAAATACAAAGTACTGATGGAACTCCAATCAAGTACATGTACCTGTGTGGATGTTGTTATTATGTATATATATATATATATATATATATATATATATATATATATATAGAGAGAGAGAGAGAGAGAGAGAGAGAGAGAGAGAGAGGGGGGGGGGGGACAGAATTGCTGTAGGGTGAAATTCCTGCATGTAAAAGCGCACTTCTGCATAGGTTCATTATATCTGAAACCTCTCTTGCACTTGTCTAAAAAGCAACACATCTGCTGCTGCCAGGAGCGTTTTGTCGCCAATCGCATATGTAGCACACGGTTCTCCAGGAAGAGTTGAAAACACACTTTCAGTCAGTTTACATCGATTTTATGCAACAAGAGTGCGTCGAGTGACTGCTTGTGCGAAAACAAAAATACAGAGCCGCTGTCTGCATTTTCTGTTCGCTGCTCAATTTGACTTGTTAGTGACGGTCAATAAGAAAAAGATATCGATTTCTGATTGTGATTTAGGTGAGACTAGACGTAAGAAGACATGATATGTACGATTTGATCATCATGTCTACGCAGTTTTAATAACATGCTACTGTGGTGCTTAGTAATTACATCTAGGGATGATGAAGTGGTATTGTAAAGTATATAAAGTATTGTGTGAAATTCAGGTAGTTGATAGATGCTGACCTCCCATGTTACACTGAAAATTTTTTCTTATGATAGCAAGTCAACAGCATTGAGGGTGCTGCAAAGCGTAGAATTTCCGTGCTGTTTCTTCTGACTTGCCCTGTGGTTCTTTGAATCTTAAGAACGTCATCTTTGCAATATGACACAGCACAAAAGAGTAATGCCGAAGTGAGGTAAATGACACTGACGTCATTGCGTCAGGCATTCCCTGAAACATGCCTGCCCACTTAGTTCGTGCCATTGTATCTGGTGGGCAGGTCGAGTCAATGTTCTCAGCATCAGTAATGTCACTCAAAGTGCAACAAATGCATAATTATCTAAAATGGTATTTCTCTTTTCGTCAACATATAGGCAATTGGCCACATATTCATGATACACCATGTAAAGTAAAAGAACAACAAAACAAAAAACAGGAGCTACTTTAATCACTTTACATTTTCCACCAATGCGTGACATGTATACATTTGAAGAGTTTGTTTGCAAAAACAGATAAGTCCATTTTTGAAGATTTTGAAGTACGATCTCTGTCATAAAGTACAAAATAATACCTTTTAAATGATATATTGGTCACTACATATAAAGGTATATTTTTGAAGTTATGGTCAAAAGAAACACAAATTTTCTTATTATTCTCTTTATTTTTCTTGACCTTTAATGGCAAATATCTCCATTTGACAAATATGGACTTATCGGTTTTTGCAAACAAACTCTTCATTTTCTTGTATTTGAGATATGACATATTTGACAAACCATCGTTACGAAATTGCCTCTTTTTATATCAGTTTTCTCCTGTTATTGATTGTAATTACTTTGCATTTCATTTCTTACCGATCTTCAAGGAATAACGTATTAGACATCAAGTAAGTATTAATCTTTTTTTATTTCATCTCACACTTCTATCGAAGTGAAATGTATCTAAGTCCTTTTTTATGCTGAAATTATTGCAAAGAAAGTAATTATGCCTGAAGTCATGAATTTGATAACATGTACCGCAAAATGATAATGTAATATTCCTACTCAAAGTGAAAACTGATTCAACTGAAGGTTTAGTGTTTATTCATCTTGTCAAATCCGTATGAAGAAAATGAAGAGAAAATAGACAGGCAGAAGCAAGTAGAAATCTTGTTCTAATATAACGATATGTATGAGGATGTACACTGGTTCTTGACCAGGTGCATTGCTTATACAAATATCATACAAGGTACAATAGTATGCCAGACTATCCAGTAGACACTACTACTGAATGATGCAAGAGTACAAAATAAAAAGCTTGGCATGTGGAACAACGGTAATATTTCAAATGTACTTGTATATTATTTATACCAGAGTTACAAACAAAATATGTTTGCTTTCCAATGCGTAAATAAGTTTAAATGGACGTTGGTGAAAGAAGCAAGGTCTTGTCGCAGACTTCAGTATGTTTTGAGATGTTACGGTCGCTGCTGACTGCAAAGCTGACGTTCTCTCTTGAAACGATGGATCCTCCATGTTCCTCTTACGTCTCTCAGCCTCGAACGGAAGTGGTACATCACTACGACAGAGATCTGACGGTCTAAGATGCCAAAAACTTACAAAGGTCTTTGCTGCTTTTCTTCTATAAATTGGTGGACTATATATAAAACCTTATTTTTAAAGCACGATGGCTGATACAGCCTCCTTTGTTTCTACTGTATAGAATGCTGAAAAGGGTGGTTTCGGGGAAAAACTTTTCCAGGGCGAGGTCATCTTCCGTAGAGGCGGAGATCAGCTGAACATGTGTTCTCCGCAGCCTTTTCAGGTTTTTCTCAATAAAAAAGTGTAAATGGAATTTTCTTGCAGTTCCAGTCCATTTGAAGAATAAGAGCGTAAGCGGCGGACAACGTCGTCGGCTTGAAATTCACCTGTTTTCTGTGATCTCTTAATCCCCTCGCTTTAGCAGTCTCTACTTCATGTCAGGTAAAGAACTTGACCATAAAGATCTTCGATGCTCTGTTCAAGTTTCACAAACCCTGCTGTGTCAGCCGCCGAGTACGTATTATGTTTCAGTACAAGAGGGAAGTTTGTGCTTTCCAGAGGTTTCTCCTTAGTATTGGCTACAGAAACGAAGATCGCTTTTCAACTCACGTTTTCAAAAGATATATCTTTAATTCACACTGTTTCCATTTACTAAAGTATTACTATTGCTTCTGATGATGAAATATCGAAAATGAGAGCCAAATTTAAAATCTATGCATGAGTATGAAACATAGATATCTCCAATCCTGCAGGAATGCTCTGCGAGTCGGAAAAAAAGAATGACAAACAAAAAAGTTTGGTATCCACCACGCTTGGTGACAGGTTTTTGTTCAACGCTGACTGAACTCGCCAAATCAATTTGAACAGTAACTCAACAAGTCACAGTTAGCATGGTCGGTATTTTAGTTTTATCAGGCTTACGCAGATATTCACTTGAGCGACAAAAAACAAATCACATTAAGATGGAAAAAAAGAGAGATATGTATCAATTTGAACATGTTGAATAAGTAAAAGATAATTCTATGGTGGAATGCTATCTTTGATATATCATTATTTCCTTAGGGACATGCAGGTAATCATGTCATAAACATAGCATATATCTGAACGTCAAGGCGGCACGTCGTGTTTACCAATGAATTCTTACAGCTTCGAGTTACCTTTTCCTTTGTGATCGGTACACATAATGTTGGCATGATCATCTGCTAGTTATGGGAAACCCAATGATACTATGATTAGTGTAGTTTTATCTATGCTCTCTGAGTTTTGTGAGCCTGCTGAGGTGTCTGTTTGTTTGTTGTCAATTACATATTTTTACTACGCGATAGAAAAGATTCTTTACAACTATATGAATTTAATTTATTCAATATTTTCGTACATTCGCAATAGATAGGACTACAAGAGGACACTTAAAGTTACAACGACAGAGAAGTCGCAATGTCATGTGACATATTGCGCTGTCCTTCATTTATGTTGTTTCATAGAATGCTTGTTCTCACATCAACTGTTATCTAACCTCATCTGTTGACATCCAACATTTGCATTTATGAAACAAGCTAATTCAAATGTCACGCTTTCTTGCCTCTCTGTTCTGAGGTCTCATCTCCAAACAATATTGATCTTGTGGTAGTTAGCTCCCGCATCTTCCCTTGAATACCTCTCGTATAGATCCGGAGGCCTCTCAGTCGATCGAAATGTACGTTGTATAATGCATAATATAGGTGTCCCCGAATTTTGTCCTGCAAGATCGTATTCAAAGCATTCCATTTAACGGATTTCACGCCCGTAGCAGTAAATCAGCGATCAAATTCAAAATATGGTTAGTATTCAAATATACCATCCAAGCAATCAATCTTTATTGTTCATTTGCGTCATTCAAATCTAAAATAAGAACATACATTTTTCATTTTTAGCAATGAGCATTCAAATTCATTTCAAGCCGGCGGTGAAATCCTGTCGGTCATTCAAATTCATGAAAAGGCACCCATATTCCATAATCGGTGATGTTAAAGTATACATTGGTGATCTTAAGTACATTCAATTTAAAAGAAGTCTCGGGTTTAGTTAGCTTGGGCCCTATATGTGGGTCTTTTATACTTAGTTTTGAGTGGATATGATTTTAACGATAAAATATTTATTTACTTAAGGCGTATAGGTCTACATGTAGATCGTCAAATGAAATTGTAACATCATGCAGGTAAAATGTAAGATCGTGTTGTGTGTTAGTAGGTCCTCGTATTAATGCATTGTGTGGGTTAGTGTTGGGACGTTGCTTTTTTGTTTCTGTATGGTGAATAAGACGAGTATAAGTTCGAATTGTCGTTGTGATGTTTGGATGCATTGCTGACTGCACCTCATCATTTGATGCTCTCAATCTGAAAACCAAGAATACATGTACACAGCACAATGTAGAAACTTAAAAAATAAACATATGCATAAAAACTTCAGAAAACAGGTGTTTTGCGTGTGTGTGTGTGTGTATGTTTGTGTGTTGGAGGTGTGCAGGTGGGTTGAATGATTATGTGTGCTTGTTTTATGAGAGACTGTCCCACTTCCCCCACCCGACATAATAACCCTCTTATCTTCTCTACTAAACTGATTGCACGGAGAAGGAAAATGATTACCTCAAAATTAAGTTGAAAGCCCCCCCCCCCCCCAAGAAAAAAAAAAAGCTCGTCGTGACTATCGTGTGAAATTTAATGTATAGATAGAAAAATTCAGTGTTCGCATTTGAAAATTGCGAACGCATGAGAGAAATTGATTTTTCTTAAGTGAAACAGAGCTCTCATAAATGGAATTATTCGCTCACATTCTAATTTTGAATGCCTGAATATATTTCCGTGTCCTTGCGCTGTGTGAATTGAATGCACTTTCATGAATTCGAATTATAAAAGTATGAAATTGACCGGGAGAACGTTTAACAATCAAGCACGCTTGATATAAATCGCATTCTATAAAAATGTCTGATCAATGTTGGCCTACTCCCCTTGGACCCCTTAGGCGTCAATTGTAAATGGTGCATTTCACGACTCAATTCTGTTGACCAGTGTAGAAGACAGTAAGTTTGCCTTTGGTGTGTTACCTTTTAATTGAATTTTATATCATACAAAAATACTGCATATAACCTGCTAACGGTCTCACTAATAGTCGTTTTTCAGTGAAAAAAGTATTATGGTCATTGCCCGCATCTAAATACATCCCCTGTCTATTTCCACGAGTTACCTGTTTGAAGTAGCTGCTCTTTGTACTACATAATTATTGTCATCAACTACTTTTTAAATGCATAAAAAGGATCAAAGGATTTATGACTTACAGTATTTCTATACCCACTTCAGCTTTCATGACAACGCATCCAGCGATGATTACAATTTAGTTGCATCTCTGAAGATTTTTGTCGTTTATATGATTTCACATTGGCAGTCAGTCAAAGCCTAGACTTGTTTAGCATGTTTGCAGTTTTTTTATATAAAATGTAACGTTTTGATAAGCGTTCGTAAACTTTGTTTTCTACTTGTTTATGTCCTGTGTTTATTCATAGCTTCGTGTTACCAGTGCTTTAGATTATCTTAAGGAAGAACGCTTGGTGCGAAGTCATTTTTTTTTAAGTTCTTGATAATTATGACGACCCAAATGTATAATTTCCTAATTGTCCAAACTGCATTAATATTATACTATACTGTCAATATTTTGGTCATAATATGTTGCATCCGTGCTCCTCATCTTGAACTTAGCATTTGGATTCAATGGTGGGACCCACGTTTAACAATATTGCTTTAAAGTAGGTTCCATTGTATTTCTTTAGCATTTTATATCTAAATTCACACTTTCGTAGATAGACCACAATGGTAATATTTCGAATATTCTATTGTGCATCCTAGTTAGATACCATGTATCATTTTATTTTGTTACATTTTATGCATTTTTCATCGAAAAATATGAAAATGAATTAAATTAAAATCAAACATAGAAGGAATGTGTTGAACAGCTAATACAGAATCCCATTTCTTACGTTCATTTCTTCGGCAGGAAGTTTACTCTGATAAAAACCAAGGAGTTGTTAGAAGGTAGGTGGGAACTCATGTTGATCGAAAACAAATATAACATTCATTGACAAAGGTACGACAAAGGAGAATGTAAAGAAGTGTCTTCTACGAAAATGGTGTTATGAAGGAGTCCAGAAGGTTTAAATCTAATTGTTCTGAAATAAAATTCTGCTATTGCTCCTGCAGTGCGCTTGATTTTCTTCGGCAGCCTGCATAAGGAAAGAAAAAAGTCCTTCATTTGAGGGACACATAACCCCACCGAAACAGCTTTGTGCAAGCCACAGTGCGTTTATGTTTGATTGTGTGTGTGTGTGTGTGTATGATGTATAGCGTGTGCGCTGAAATTGTGCGTTGTGTGTTAGTGGTTGTGTGTGTGTGCATGATCAGCGTTGGGTGGACGGCGCCAGCAGCAGTGAGAGTGCACTGGCGAGAAATGCGTAGCCTACGTGCGAATACATTATCCGACGGTACGGTCTGGGAATGTTGTGAGGCAACCGACGAAGACGCTGTGTTCAGTCGACAAATATGATATGCCTGTGTGCTAGCAGTAATGTAATGTCATAGTGAAATTGTGAAACACTGGAAAAAGGCACGATAACTGTGTTTACATCTTTATTTTCGGTTCACCATTGTAATTCATACTAGTTGGAAGAATATGGAAGTGGAGGTAAACGTGTGTGTGTTTTTGTAACACGTCGTCGCAGCCTACCCAGATGTTATCCCCATCAGCGGCAGAGCACTCGGGCTGTTTGAGCACGGAAACGGTATTCGAATTGACGCTGGAGAACATGTCAAGAAGTGATTGAGGTAAGATTATTCTTCCAATGCGTGACTGCCGGCATGTAGGACCATTTTACCATACTTGGTCTGACGCAAATCTCTCCTGCGCTGTTACACCACTGGCCACCATCACACGTTTAGTTTTACATCCTGAAGTATTCCTAAGCAAACAACGTCGAATATATGAGAATACAATATCAATGGTTGATTGTTTGCAAATTTAGTTGTTTTTTCAGAGGTTTTGCAAAAACGAAAACAAAAATAAAATTGCATGAAAACACAGTCAATGGAACTGGCATCTATTGGGTATTGGGTTTTGTTTCTTCTCGTTTCTGCTCTTGGTCTTGTTTTAAATATGGCTTTTAACACATTTTCTGATTAAGGGCATAGTTACTGTAGAAGCTACATAGAAACATTTTCTTCCTCGAAAAAATTCTATACAGAAATTATTACTGGAGGCCCTTAACGTGTGAATGTAATATGTGCCACTAAAATTGTCATAACAAAATTCAGTCACCAAGAATAAGAACATTCCTCAAATACAATTTGCGCTACGGTAATTGAACGCAGTTGCACATTATGAAAATACAGTATTTTTTTTCATATTTGCTTATTGATGATGCAGTGTGAACTGTAATCATGGTGGTTGTGGGTCAAGAGTCAAACATATTTGACACACTAGTTTTGTGCTGCGTAATAATCTGATAAATTCAAAGCTTTAAAGAACATTTATGACAATGTTGAGTGAAAGTTGGGGGCTTGAATCGACATTTTGTGTTTGGGTTGTTACAAACCTGGCTGAGTCAAAAACAAACAAACCATTCTTGGTGTTGAAAGGTTTTGTGTGTGTTTTTTTTTTTCTGCCGATCAGTCGAATACAATTATTCCACATGTTCATTATGTTATTATGCTTGCCTTATGAGTTAAAATTGTATGTTTGTTTGTTTGTTTGTTTGGGGGTTTTGGTTTTTTGGTTTTTTTTTTGAGAGAGAGAGTGTGTGTGTGTGTATGTGTGTGTGTGTGTGTGTGACAATGATACTGGCAAGTATTGGAAGAGGAAGAACCATTATTATTTATCATATTATGTTTATGTTCTTAAGAAAGCGTGTTATCTCGGGAAATATGCAGTGTATAAGGAGAATGATCTACTTCTGCCTTGAGTTTAATGTTGTGACGTTACGTTTCCATTACATCTTTACATTTTTATTGTATGGGCAGGGCCAAATGAGATTCGTTGCCCATGCATTCTTTTATAATCTATGTATATAGAATCCTGAGATGTTCTTTAAATAATAGAAATAAACAAGAGCGTACAAAGCTTTAGAGGAAAATCAAACAGTCGAATATCACGGTGGAAATTGCTAGTAACGGGAAATTATCGACCGTTTCCCCCCACAATTTATCCTCCATGGACATCTATGATTCTGCGGTGTCCTGCTGTAGTTGCGATAACACAAAATATGGGTAAATTACGCACTTTTCCCATGGCGTTATCTGTTTGTTTTGGTGTTTTGCTCTGTTTCTTTTTTATTTCTGCTCGTATCGGATGCTCAACTCTAATCAAGATGCGAACTTTCACTTACTGCTGGTGTGACAGATACGTAACTACTAAGCCAATGTAACTGCTTTGTGGAATATTCCCCCAAACCATCCATATTGGATGGTGACCCTATTCCCCACAATAGGATGGCTATTGACGAATGTTGATGTGTATGACAAAATTGGGGGTAAAACAAAGAAAAATACTTTTTTCAGTTTTATTTTTGGCACTCAATTTGGTATTACAAAGAAATAAGTTCAAAGACAATTTCCACGGTTTTCATCCCGAATCTTCATAAGCCAATATTTGTGAAATACGTCAGCTGCGTTAAAGGAGATTCATATCAGCCTATGTATAGACTTTCTATCCATGAAATTTAACAGAGAGGTAAAGATGCTACATGCCTGCATGCTACATGAAGAAATCTTAAAACAAGTTTGAGAATCACTGGTGATGCAGCTGACCATTCAGCTGACCATTGCTGACCATCAGCTGACTCTTTGATTTGCGTCTCAACTTTGTTCCATCATCACCGTTTGCAAAAAAAAAATTATGATCTGTGTTAAACCTAGTAGATTCAGTGAGTACCAATGCTATATGATTATATGAAATAGATAGGAAGAAAGAGAGAGAGAGATTTCTTAATACTACTTAATTGAGTTGAAAGGGATCCTTGTTTTAAAACAATAACGACTCTAATTCAACAAACTGAGAAATATTTTACTATTGGCGTGTATGTGAAGGACCCTCATGACGAGCAGTGACCATCCCCTGTTATGAGATTAAAAAAAGAGGAATCATCACATTGAGGTGACCGAATCTAAAAAAGAAGAAAAAAAATACGGAGCCTAAAACTCATCATTTTTTAATTAAGCACGACATTCATAGTATAGGAAATGACGTGAAAAGACGCAGAAGAACTTCACAGGCAAACCCAATCTGACTAGCAGGTCGTTGCGCTTATTAAGAGGGATTTCGGCCGCAGCATGGTGTGATGGCAAACCAATATTTAGCTTCACACGTATATTAGCTGAAGGACCGACTAACAATTAAAATGGTGTGATGCACAGCAATGCTGAACAAACATCTTTCTGATCGCAGTATCAGTGAGTAGCTGTAATGGATCTCTTGTTTCTTGTCGTATTTTTATTGTAACTCCTCTGTCTCTACAAGGTTAGGAAATTTTAGTGACTATGATTATATTATAATGTTTACAAAGTTCAGAAGCAATATAGCATTGTATGGGATAATTCAAACCGAAACGAGAATGCACATTCTGAAAAATTAAAAGAAATAATTCATATTCATTTCCATCGTGAAATTTAAACATAAATAGATGGAATATGCATATCCTTTTCTTCGTAGAAAAAAAAAGACTCTCACGCATATCATATTCCAAAAATCAGAACGCAGCAACAAAATACCTCATTCTCCTGGCAAAGTAGAATGTAAATGAACCCATCCTAGCGCGACACCTTTTGTCAGTGGCCATGATGAGGTACCGTTTCCCGCGTCAAGTGATGATGATTGTTGTTGTTGTTTCTTAGAAAGAAAAACAAGAGAGATTGACTCGAAAAAAATCGATTCAAAAGCAAGAAATTGAACCCTCGTTTCTTTCTAGACGTCATTATGAAACATGCAATCAGCCAAGAATATTCACAACACTTATATGTAGATAAAGAGTGTGTAACATCCAATGTGCAAGTTAACATTAAGTAGAAAATCGCCCGAAACCAAATGCCACGAAAAAAAAATACACTTCAAACCAATATTTTCTTATTCAAATTCTGGCTATTCCTGTTCTCTTTCAGATTCACGATTTCGTAGATAGTGTGGAGATTGATTAGCCACCATTCTTACAAATTCTTTAACGTTTAATTTTTGAGAAATTGACGGAACGGCGGGTTTCCCCGTTTAGTATACATACATAGTATACATACTTCCTTTTGTAAAATTCCATGCATTATCTATTATCAACAAAACAAAAAAAATACTAAGATATTACTCCCTTCTCACAGCGGCGCAGTAACGAGATTTTCGCTGAACGACTTGTGTATTTACCTCCGTTGAATTTATTATTCTCATTTTATCAGAGTGAAATCTGGGAATTATTATATTTTTTTACAATTTACCCTCTCGAACAAGTCACAAATGTATTTGATTTGATACACACACTCACGCACATAGGATGGAAACCGTGTGTGTGTGTGTGTGAGTGTATACAAGACCTAATGATTATTTTGTTTACTTCTTTTTATACGGAATATGAATGATTACTTTTTACAGCAGTATCAGTTTATAATATTTCCGGTGTATTGAATGGAGATAGGTATATACTATTGAAAGTAATGTTGTGTATAGTGTATGGGTGTGTGTTTCATGAGAAAAATTATTGTAGTCATAGCCTGACTTCAAGTGATTTTAAGTTCTCGGCTGGCACAAGTAACCATCGACGGAATATGCCATCATCAGCTCCCACGGGTTGAAATTCGCCACAGTCCATAGAGTGTTTTTTGTGTTTGCCCCCTTTTCGCTCCTTATTCAAATGTCAGTTTTCCGCCATGACTAGTTCTTACGTGATTGGCAGCTAAAAGAGTGCCCGCTATGGATCCGCTTAGCATTCTAGGTACATTCAGAATATCATATTGCGAAAAGTAACCATTGATTAAATGTCAAAACTGCGATTAGCAGCAGATAAGAAAGATAGGACCCGCCTTCAATTGTATTGTTCGATGACTTTTCGGAAACTGAATGTTTCGGAGTTTTTATTCAGCTGAGCTGCTCAAAATATCATCGATTTATCATTACAAATATTAATTCGTCAATTACTGAAATTTTCTTCTATGAAATGTTATCAGCGATTCAAGGATGTTTTGGACGTACTCACCACTTGAATGTTTACAAATAAAAGCGGTCTCAAGATGAATGTTTCATCTCGGAGTTAAGTAAAAGATTAACAGGGGAAAATACGTTGACATTTTTTTTTTTCATTAGCGAGCTCTTCTGGAGAGAAAGATCGTTGGTTGACGAATGGGCGTCTGGCGCACAAGTGATTTGTACTCCAGAGGAAGTGCAGGCTGAACAGGGAAGTGGGCCAGAATATTAATTATTGAGCTCGCCTCATTAAGAAGACAGTATATTGATTTGGCACTTTGCCAAAATGCACACAAAGATACACACATGCACACAATGATACACACATACACAAAAACGCAGGCACGGAGAGATATTTAGATAGAATCAGAAATGAGTATAATATGGACGCATGTAATTACCTTTTTAATCGCTAGTAGATGTTAAACTGTTACGAAATGCTTTTCATCTTGGAAGCATATTCATATTCATATAAACATATGGACGTGGCTTGGATTGACAAGAAATAAAAACGAGCATGGAGACTGATAAAGCAGAAGAGACTGGAAACAGCAGAAAGATAAAAGCATATGATTTATATAAAAGAGATACAAAACAAAACAAAAGAGAGGGAGAGAAGAGATTGAGCTGTTACTCGACATCTCCTTTTTTTTTCCCTTGTAAAAGGAAGTCAGATGCTACCTTGTATCAATGCATCTTTATGATCTTAACAGCACTTGACGACAACCTACACACTTGTCTCCATCAACACTTAGTATGTCTTAAAAGGTTAGATTCCTGTTGTTTGAATCCCCCCGAAGGCTCCGATCCTTCCCTTCCCGTCTCGTGAGATTTTATCCGCATTTAGCATCGTGATAGCATCGAAGGATACGCCACGTAAGGCGCTGTGTAACATCTTCTGTGGCCATCAGGAATTTCAATACGAATTATTAGATAGAACTAATATAAGAATCAATAAATAACACAACAAATAACTTTTGTGATTTTTTTTTTGATTTTTGTGTATTCCTTCGCGCGTTTTCGAGATGCTTGCGATGGCACCAGAAAAAAAAAATCGTTGTTATCAACTTGAGCAATGGATTAAAATATCGGAACAATTGTTAATTTTTGTTGTTGTTGTTATTTGATGGGGTTTGTTTTCACCTGGCAGTCTATTTTTTTTTCCAGAATATGAAATTTTGTAGGACTGACTTGTGTGTTGTAATAAAAGTTATATTCTACTGTGCCATGAATGAAATATATACATTATAAGTTCTATACGTTTGGTGGGTTTTCTTCCACTGCTCTACATGTATAAGAATTACACGAATACTTCAAAAATTCACCACGACCTGTTCGGTTCTTTAAATCCAGGTTGAAAAATCTGAGATTAAGCGCTTTGCACGATGGTAGTCACTACATTGTTTCAGATTTTGTTTGTAGTGACTTGTACCTGTGCGTACATAAAGAAAGAAAAATGCAATGTCGATCAAACAAGAATGATTTGAAGGCATCAACATATTGCTTAATGAGAAGAAAAAATGACTGAGAAAACTGACAGTGAGAAGGACACGTCCATCATGTTCATGTAAGACTTCTTGGCATCTCCACTTATTGTTGGCCCGATGTGTTTGACCTCGCTTGTGTTCCCTTCTTCAAGGCAGACTTTCAGAGCAGACACTGCGGCAAGACGCTGTGGCAGCCTCCAGTCTGCCGAGTAATCTCGGGAGAGTTCTCGTGGGATTTTCAGGAGACGACTAGCGACTGCGCTCCAGTGGACTAATTGCGGCCTGCAGAGGTTCGTTACACACCACTCACTTTCCAATTTCCCCCTTGGGGAGACTCAGATGCTAAATCGAGCTCGTTTCGATAGGAATACAAGCACTAATTTATCGACTGTGATCAGTTTTCAATGTCCAGCTTCACAGAATCTGTTGTTCCAGATTTAACGACAGAATAAGATAACGATACCAAAACATAACATTTTTTTGTCACTCAATAATAGAATACATTATACCTTTATCGCATTTTCATAACTTCAAATCACCTGTGTTTTTACTAATAAAGATTACTTGGTTATTGAATGTTATGACGCTGCTATGTTGAATAATACTGACAATAAACAATATTGCGTTCATTGCACAATTAATTTTTCTGAAAGAAGTTGAGTTTTTGCTCCATTATTTCACTTTACTCTCGTAATTATCTATTATGCTGTTACCCTTTGCCATAAGTAACATGCAATGATCACGTGGTGGCGTGTGCACTATCAGAGCTGCGGGTGTCTCGCATTTCAGGTTTTCAGTAGCTCTTACTGTCTGCTGAATCTGTTGACCCAAGGCACGATGACGCAAGCATTGTATCAATATTGAAGTGTAATATCCGGCCAAACTGGTCTGCGGTAGACGGATAAATGCTGGATCGGCAGTTGCAACATTTTACATTTGGGTCAGGTTGATAAGAATATGCGTGATGAAAGGTACGACTACACAAAGTGTTGAGTATTCTCCCCCTCCTTTCCTTGTAAGCGTAGTATTCCCGCCATCTAAGACTGCCTCTGTACGGTGCTCGTATGCTAAATCAAGCTCAACACTAGCCGGCTTCTATAGGCTACTTATCTGTACAGAGAGGTATAGCGCTGTGGAAGTACGTCTGACCCAGTGACGCAAGTGCCGCTCGAGGGTTCGAGCTCTGCGCCATTCTCGCTGAAAGGGCAGTGTGCAAACGCCAAAACCAATGCACTATCCTCAATTCCCTGTACCTAGTTAGAAATAAATTACAATCAATGTATTGCCATGATTAAAAGCGACATCTTACATTGTACATTCAATTCATTACCAATGTTCAATTCGGCATTATCATGTTCGTCATTAAGTTTAGTGTTTGAACATGAACTTCAAGAGACACGTTTTTCATTACCTTTGAGTACTTATATATACCCTTCTCATACAACGTGTTATATATATATATAAATATATATATATATATATATATATATATATATATATATATATATATATATACATTTAGCAATATGTAATATTGCAGGATTTTGCTTCGGTCTTTTGTTTACGGTCTATAAGAGCCACATATCTCTGTTTTCCATGATTTGGTCGCCTATTCCGAGGAGGAACAAACATTTCTTTAACTATGATGTATTGTAATTAAGTGGCATCCAAAACTATGATCATTGTGAGGGAAGATGGACAAATGACCAAAAGTATTCGACTCTACTTTTACCAACAGCATCAACTCTCAAGACTTCATGAATTCATCGAGACATAAAATCAAGCTCAAAAGCGAGTTGCAATTTTAGGGGGTACCGATGCACTTTAGTAGATGTATTGTATCAACACTCAAGGCAAGGTTACCAAAGAGAGAGAGAGAGAGAGTTGGAGTTGGGGAGGGGGATGAATAACAAAAATAAAGGTTTGAGAGAGGAAGAGAGCAAGCTGAAGCAATAACCATATTGCCATGTTATTTCCCTGATGACCACCCGACAGCAAGAGTCTAATTTGTTTCATTTGAATGCTTTCATTTGCTTTCGTTCGGCGCGTCGCTTTGTAGTCAGGACCAGTTTGATGAAAATATCACACCCGGCTTGGATGTTAAAGTTTCATCATGCAATTACCCTTAATACATGCACGTACAGACAGTATCTCTTGAGAAAAAGTTTTTCATGCTGCGAATTCATCTCACTCTTAATCAATGTCAAATTCAAATTATACAGTAGAAATTATCAATCGATCACTTATTGGTGTTAATGCTGGTTATGAACTACATACTGCACGTATTTGATTCCAATCTGTCAAACTGATGTTTTCCTACTTTGTTTTGCTATATACGAGGATTGTCTCCGACTCAAGAAATGGCTTGTTATAATCAAATGTCATGCCACAAAAATTTGCTGCTTGCCACGAGTATAGCAAAACGCAAACAGAGCACCTAGGTAAATATGATGTGGAGTGAATCCTCCTTGTTCATGCACGATTACTTTCTGTTGTGTCGCCGATTCAGCCATCTTGAAGTGTAATATTCAGCTTTTACCAGGAATGATGCAATAAATACCTTGGTCTTGGCATGTACTGAAACGGTAATCGCCAAATCTGTTTAAGTTTTGTCGGTACAGGAAAGCAGGGCAGAATTGAAATCATTTGCGAACAGGCACCTGTCACCTGCCTGTGGTCACCAAGAGACGAACTGTGAGAGATTTTCTATGGTTAGGAAGGGGGACATCTTTTATTGTCAGGAGTGCTAGTGTGACGTCACAACAATCATCGATGATCTCTCTAGCAGCTCAAGCACCAAAACAGAAAAGCATGAAACGAAACCGATGCTGTGGTATAGGGAATGAAGTGTGTAGACATCCCAGTCATTCTGTCGTAAATTATCAAAACAAATGTTGTCTCATTGCCAGCAACATTAGCCAAAGCCCAGCTGCAAAAGAATAGAATTATTGCTAAAGTAGTGTTATCCTCACCTTATCCTCCTACCATTTTAACGGAAAACGTTTCCCATGGAAGAGTACCAATAAACTATGTCTTCATTTTGTACCCTCTCCTGCCTGCTGAATCCACTGCGGCTATTAATCGTGCATGATGAAAGATACATTTCGAGTTATTCACATAGTCTTTGCCTTGAGTCCAGGATCGCTTAATATATGCGTCATATTGATAAGGAACATATTTTGCAAATACTCCCACATTTTTGTTTATGAACATAAATTATTCTTCGTCTATTTTCTGTCTTTTTGGCATCTTTCCGCTTTCTAGCATATTTTATTAGATTGATTTTATCTCGTTGAAATGTTTGGTACTCGTAATTTCTAAATGTTGTAATATTACGGATTTAAAAAAAAAATCAGGGACAAGTAAACAGCAGTCAGCAACAGATAACATAATTTTTACTTTAATGCATGCATTTGTATACAATAAAGAATAATCTTTGTTCTACACAAAATGTAAATTACATTTATTTTGGACGAGTCAAAAAAGGGCAAATTGAATTTGAAAAAAAAGAAACCTTTTCCCGAGATAAATAGAGAAGAAACAGAAATTCGGGAGGAACACATCTAAGAAGAGGCAAAGAAGGAATGGGGTATATTGGAAAGAACAAGTGAGCAGTAATTCGGCGGCCTTCTCGATAAGTAGACTGTCCTGTTCCCTATAAATAGAGTAGAAGGTGTGATTTGAATCGCAGATAAGAGTATGTCTCTCTATATATTTTTCTCCCTACCCTGTGGTAGATGCTATATGATTATATATGACACCTCTAGATCTGGCTCATCTTCGTACTGGCCGCGTGGGTAGCAGAAGGTCATTAAATTTTGATTGGAATCAGATGGAGTTGAGGTCACGTGACAATAGGAAAGCGAAGGGAAACTGTTCATGGAATGCTGTTCAGAGAAAGAAAGAAAAATGAAATGACATAAAGGAAAGAAGTGTGTTTTTTTAATTTGTTAAAATCAGTGTTTCAAATTAATGTAAATACTGGTGAAAGACGGATATATATCTGAATACGTGTCATTGTTTCAAAAAGCTGAAAAAGCTAAGAATTGTATTTAAAAAAAATTGATATCAGCATTCGCATTTTGGCAAAAATGTACCTGCTCGTTAAATTGAAGGGAACTCAAATAGCATACTCAAATGCAGGGAATGAAAAAAGAATACCCTTATAACAAAGCAAGCATAAAGTAGTAAAACTCAATTAATCTTTTTATCATAATTATGATTATTGTGTATCAATGATAACTATGGACGAAATGTCCTCTCGTCTAAAGTGGATAACGCTGAAAATTACTGGAAATGCTGAAATCATTCCTAGGGCCTATGTGGAGATCAGAACACACACGTTTTCAAAGAAGGGAAGCCTGGTTTGGCATCATAAGGAAAAACAGCGGAGTTTTATTCATTAAGTATTCAGGGGAACAAAAAGAAAGAAAACCTTCAAGCAGGCAGACCGAAATTTGATGTATGTACTCTTGATACAATGGCCGCAAATAGAATAGAAGAAGAGGGAGCGGGAGCGCACAGAGCCAGACAATAGCTAATGGTGGTACTGGATATTGAAATGAACACGGTTGTCTGGTACGCTGAAATATGCATCGCTTTCACTTTGAGTGAAATGTAATTTCGCCATTCGGAAATGATTTTCAAGGTTGATATCAATATTCTTCTTTCATTCAGCGATGTATTCCATTTTATCCCCCGCTGTCGCTCGCATTGACGTTTCATCGTACAATGTGGATGTTTGGTGCGCGTAGCTCAATTGTAACCATGTCCCATGTATTTTTCAGCCAAGAGACGCAATCGATAGACTAAATAATGCCCTGGTAAATACACGAAGCTCATCATATCGCAATAGTCCCTCACAATAGCCTGGTGAAGATGATTCCTTGTATACATATATCAATAATCATGATATAGTGTCGTGACAGTTGTTCACATAATTTCAGGTAAAATATGACATAAAAGCCTCTGTTTCGTTTTTTTTAATCTACACGGTGAATAACCTAAAGAAAAAAAAAACACAGAGCTATTAACATGATAAAATCAAAGCTTTTCCAATATCTGTACCAGACCCTGAATCACTCAATCTACATTTGGCCTAGAGCAGATTTTTGCTTCTTGTTTTGATTCTATGTTCATCATGATCTATACTAGGAAGGTTTCGTCACTCTTGAGAACACTATACCTTTCTCTTGGCATATGTTTACGTTTTCTTATATAGGCCTATACCTGCGCAGATAAAACAGCATGGATTATTAACCATGTAAATAATAGTGTTGAATTTCAGGGGATATCAAAAAGTCACCATGACGGCAATCGCAAATGCACGTTGTGAGATAGTGTGTGAGACAACAGAGATCCAAATATAAAATCTAAATGAAATGTTGCACTCTCCCGTTTCTGGTAAATGTACGAATAACGACATCCAAGAGAATCATCCTTCGTAGATTCTAGTTTTTGACATTCACACCAGTGAATATCCTGGTGTTTAAATTCAATATCTCAATGAAATTAGGGTCTCGTTCTAGAGAAAAATCGAGTTAAAAAAGAAAAAAAAAATGTGTCAATTTATTCTTCCAATTTCTGTCAATTTATTTTCAACGTCACCCCATCCCGTGCCACAAAGCAAATATTTCATTGTATTTGCACAAATACATACATACGTACGTACATACATACATACATGCATACATACATACATACATACAGTCGACACACGCCTGCTATACGCTTCGTGACTGGCACATAATGTTCAGTCATGAACAAACACGCAAGCACAATTCGTGAGAGTAATGCACGAACGTAATGTCAGAGCGATGTTTACTCTGCATCGATACGACAGGTAATATGCATTGGCCCACGCAATCAGTTTCTGCGGTGTTTCAGGCTTTTTTCTTGATGAGAAGTCTGGAGGGGGAGGGGGAGGCGCCAGTACTCCGAGCATGAAGGCTACTGAATGTCGCGTACTGACCTCATAGATTACTGTGAAACGCCAATACCAACACGCAGTAGCAGCAAATGTCAATAAAGTTGTTTCCCTTAGAAACCGTTTCTCCCGTTGCTATGGATCCGATGATAATTAAATTGATAATTCCAACACGAGTTCTCTCCCTGTGTGTTTTCTCTCTCTCTCTCTCTCTCTCTCTCTCTCTCTCTCTCTCTCTCTCTCTCCAGCTCCTCCTCTCACTCTCTCTCTGTTTGCCCTCCACTGGGTTTCCAATACCTGCATTTTACCCTTTGGATCGTCATGATTTTGTGCAATTTCTTTCAGGTAACGTGAAGCGATAATAGTGGAACTAACGTGGTATGAGGTCTACCTTACGATGAGCCTCTAATGATGTATCACACTGGGTAAGTTATCGTTTCTCTTTCTTCTTATATATATATATATATATATATATATATATATATATATATATATCCTCTCAGTCTTTCTCTCCATCCTTCGTTATTTTACTACTTTCTTTCTCTCCCTCTCTTTCTCTCCTTTCCTCCTTCTTTCCATCTATCTTTCTTCCAGTCTCTTATCCTAATCAAGAGACTGCGTTTATGTTAATTTTATAATGCCTAATGATATCTGTAATTGTGTGTACGTGAGTTAGCATGAGCGTGCCTGATGGTTTACGGAGAATTGTAAATGTGACCTGCCATCGCAAAAACGGGACAAAGACACAAAGCAATGAATTCCAATTTTAATGATTTCACACAAGTTAGAAACTTTCCAGTCACACACTATTCCCTTTTTTGTATAAACCATTATCACGTAACTGAAGAAAACAACTCTAAGAATTAAGACTGGGTACAACATATGTGATTGATCTGGAAATTCCGACGCTGAATTAACGTCGCGTAAAAGAGATGCTTGAATTCATGTTAAAGAAGGAAAATTTAGGAGAAACCATAGTATTGTCGAATTAGCTGTGTTTTTTTTCGAAAATAACAACATTTTCCGTTATTTTCAAAGTGATAACATTCATGATCTGTACATTTATGGTCCTTAACCGTTAATGTCATTGTACCTGAAATGTGTTGGCTTCATTTAATAGTTAAGCAGTTTGTCATTAACATGATTTTCCCCTCAGTATTGTGGCAATGACAAAAGAAAATAGCAATCGATGAGGAATATAAAAAGTGCACATAAGAATTGCGATGAAAGGAAATTTTATTGCATGAAAGAACAGTTTAAGCTTTACTGTCCCCATACGGCTCTCAATCTGTGTAAATGGAACTGATAAGAACAGCGAGGCGGTTTCATCAATCATTGATGAGTTTGAGTGATTAGACTACTAAATATTTTATCATTTGCCTCGGCACACTACTCGTCCAATGGAGTCAGAGTACTTGCATGTATTGCTATTACCAATGCCTAGAACCGGTTTCGTTTAGATGGCTTGAAGCAACTTCATTGAATTGGAATTTAGATAAAAATATTCCCAGGGTGTTGACGAACTTGGCTTTGTGGTAAATGTTCTTTTTTTTATTATTGTTATGTGAATGACTGTTCCTTGAATAGTCCGCAGTAATATTATGAATCAAAATCAAATCGTGGATATCATACATTGTACATCTTGACTTATTATTTAGCAGCGAACAAGAAAGTATAACTATTCTCCTAAAGTGCGAATATATCCACGTACAGATATCATCCTCAGTATAGTAGTAATAATGATAATAATAATCATGATGATGCAGGTGATGATAATGATAACATCAATAATTGTATTAACAGTCATTTTTACTAATATTATTATCATTATCATCATCACTGTCATTATTATCATGTTCGTTCTTTTTATTTTTTATTATCATTACATTGCTGTTGTTGTTGCTCCTGTTGTTGTAATTATAATAATTGAAAAGAAAAGGTATACGAGTTGGAACGCACCCTTTTAGCAAAACCGTGCGGGCTTTGGACGGTTAGTGGGGTTCCAGGAACAGAGTTCGTGATCAGCAGCCACCCATGACCCTGTACCTTCATATTCCGGTAGGGTTTATCCTTGAAATATAACAATGTATAGAGATGACGAGATTATGTTGTATGTCATTTCGTTCTTTTTTCTTCTCTTTTATCATTGAATCCCACGCTCCACTTGTCCTTCTTTAGTTAATGTTCGTAACATTGTCAACCAGATGGATGTGTCCTTTTTTAAGCACATCACATTGAAGATGAATGGCAAGATAAGATTGCTTCCTGCTCTTGACATTGTATTCAGTCGTTTCATAACTGTGTAAAATAAATCTACTCCTATAATGTGAATTCATTCCTCTTCTTCGCCAAATACATTGGCAGTGCTTATACTTTTTTTTTATTTCTTCAACACGGTTACAGTAGATCAGTATATTCATGTTTTGCTGAAAACACTATGCTCTGCACCAGTCGTAACACGCAAGTGTGTGCTTGCTTTTAACATTGACACGACCATTGCAACGAATGTCGTAAATACAATAGTTCTGAATAAATCTTGAGCAGTAATTGTGAAAGGGATAGTACAGTATTGGTGGAGATGAGAATTGGACTTTTAACTTTTTGTGAGATACCAAGAAAACACATATGAAATAGTTCAGAGCATACCATTTTAAGAGGAATTCAAAATGTATTTAATGAAAATCGGGTTTGGAATGACTGAAACATCCAAAAACAAAGTAAAACAAAGCGATCATGATAAAGTGTGGGTCCCACACTTATTAGAATCACTCTGTTTTGGATATCTCAGCCATTTCAAAACCAATTTTCATCAAATAAACGTTGAATTCCTCATGGAATTACATGCTCTTTCATATTTCTTAAGAGGTTTCTCATTATCTCACCAAAAAATGTTAGAAACCTGAAATTAGGTCTCAACCAAAACTATACGATCCCTTTAATGTCCTCGCTGTTCCTGTACGCAATATCTCTCACAATATGAATATCATCTTAGTTATTTTTATGCAATATTACAGTATAAAACATTATTGTTGCCTCATTGGATGAAGTTCGGTCCTGTTGATAGTATATGAAATATTGACAGTAAAGCATTTCCTTGCTCTCCCGATGTATCCCGTCATTATGTGATAATGTCAAACAGAGAACATTAATCATTTTACCTTTGAATTTAAAAAGTATTTGATTTTTACGATTTAGTTTAGTACTTTTTATCCTTGCAATAATTGCGTATTTAGAAAGTAATTCGAAATTGTCATTGTAAATTAAAGCATTATATTTCACGATATGCTTTCAGAGGTTTGCAATACCTCTAGCTGTCTGTAATGAAGGTATAATTTAATTAGACAGTGTTAGAAGAGATGCATAGGAAGAGGGGGACATGAGATAAAGAAAAACTGAGTGATGTACGTTTGGATTTTTTTTAACAATATCGTAAATCTGCCAGCAAAGCAAAGCTTTCCAATGGGGTGGTAAAAAAAAGATAATGATGAATGCCTATTCTTTTGACTTTCACTCGTAGAATGTAACGGCTATATTCCCTTGCCTTCTGAAGATGCATGGTAATAGCTCTAATTGAATTTGTCTTTCATTATGACAGACAACGAAATGCATGCTGGGCATCTTTCTTATATCGTTATCCTTCTTTGTGCCGTTTCACTGCAGGGACCAATGGAATTGAGTCGTACCCCCTCCCCGCACACACACACACACACAACATACAAGCACTATACGCTACAATACTTCCCACGGCCCCTGCGCTGCACCGCTGTGACAGTCTGTGCCAGACTTGCTGCAGTTTTCTTTATTTTCTATTTTCAGTGCTCAATTTCAGTTCATATTTTGTCATTTTCAGTTCCAGTTTCTTTAACTTTATCTTGTCCGCTTGCACAAATAAAAAGAGTGAAAAATTAACAATTATATATACGAAATGATGAAATCAGATATATCTTATCATACACATAACATAATGTAGATATTGACGTACGTGGAAGAATTAACACGTATATGCGTAAGCATTAACGTAATATTCAAGGAGACCGTTATCAAAAAGCAGTTTGCTTGACTGGGAAGACGGGGTCGGAATATACATAAGAGATAAGAAAAATCAAAATTGTAATTAGAACTGCATTTTAATTTTTCTCAATGGGAAAATTATGTCAAATATAAAAAAAAAAAATAGAATAAAGTATAAGATATCTAGCCTGGATGTATGATACACTATCGAATGAAATATTAGTATCATAAATATATAATTCTAAGGTCGATTAATAAAAACTTTTCTGCGGTCACTGAAGTCCCAATGATATTAACACACACGTACAGATACAAACATACACACTTACTCACACACACAAAATGTCAATATCTATCGTGAATACTGAATTCATAGCAAGATTTGTGATCAGTCGAATCGGGACCACGTAACATTCAATGATTTTGCTTTAGTTAACGATCGTTATAACTGTATAACGAAATTAAGAAATGTGTATTTAATTTCTTTGATTCTTGCAAGGGTAATCTAGCCAAATCAGTGTTATAAACAAAAAATGGTAAATGCAATTTCATTCACTATTCTAGCAATGCATACACTCCAAACCTGCTTTGTATATTGCAACGCGGCCTTCGGCCTCCTTGCAATATAAATACATTTGGCCTATGCATTTGTCGAACATGTACAGGATCAGCCATGGTGCAAGTCCTATCTTAATCATCTATTACCTTTTAATTATGTACTATCTATTTTATTATACATTTTCAATAATCTTTATTTGTTAAGATTCATATCAATGCAAATATAGTATCAGCTAATGCCGCTGTGCAGAAAGAAAGATCACACCTTTTTACGCAAATAACAACATTGTTCTACCTAGGAGATACTACCTTTCTTGCATAAATGCTTTCTTAAAGATAGAAATTGAAATTAATATTTAACACACACACACAAACTATATGTATGTATAATATTATATATACATATATGTATTCATAATATTATATATATATATATATATATATATATATATATATATATATATATATATATACATATATATATATATAATTTTACTGGCCGCTGACGAAGAGTGCTGCAACCTGTTTCTACAATTGTGACTTGTGAGCTCCTCCGGCAGGAAGGAGTTTCCTTATTTTGCAGTGCTGGTTTATCATACATACATGTTTTAATAGGTTATCGGAATAATCCCTTCATGATAATTTTGTACCAAGATCTCATAAAATCTATTTTCCTTTTCCACTTGAAGGACTGAACTGCAAGATAGTTAATAATGATCTACAACATAATCTAGACGAAATTCTCTTATAAATCAATATTGCTGGCCCGGTCTGCTGTCCTCTGTTTTATCAGCTGAGACGTTTATGACGTTTATGACGTCACAGGTTATCTGCGATCCGCAGCAAGAATATACCAAGCGAGAGAAATGAATATCGTATGTAAGGATGCTGCAAGGAAGCATTTCTTATTTTGTGCAGTTGTCTTTCAGCTTGCAGCACTTATATTATCATACGGTGACATTATAAGACGCAAAGCTATTGAAATATCAGTCGCTCTATCATATTACAGTTCTTACGAAGAGTGATTCGAGATAATGGTTAATGTTAGTATTTAGATGCCATAAACAGAACTCTCTATTTCTTTTTGAAAACTGAGGATTGATATTGACAGGAAAGTGAGATTAACTTTGTGATTCAACAGAAAATCAGAAACATAAATCGAATGTACTCACTAGCCATAATATCATATGATTAAACATCCAGATCTCTTCGGCATTTTGTAATTGTTATTCTTTAGATCTCAAGTCATTGTTTGGACAGAGCTTTGTTGACAAAAATGACAGTTTCAGGCGTTCAATCTAGACAATAAAATCACGCAAAGTGTAGATTCGTCCAATTATTCAAGCTTACATTTCCTGCAGAGACAAGAAATAACCCTGGAAAATCCGAACACTCCCATGGATGGTTCCCAGAGTCCAATTTCATCCTTTTCTTTCAGCCGGTACAATCTGTTTTGTTCCATTCTGTTCTAATTATCTGTTTTGTTCCATTCTGTCCTAGTTATTTTATCTCAGTTCTCTTTTTCCCTTCTAAACATAACTTATAGTATTTTGCCAATATCTCTAAAACTTAATTTTCGTTTCGCACATTCTAATGTATATATGCGTATATTATAATTCTGGATTTATTCTGTGTTATGTTTTGTTGGAAAAAATGAGAATGACAATAAATGAATTGAATTGAAATGAATCTTGCTGCGGAATATAGCATTGATACCGGAGAAAGCCTAAACTTATATTGGTTTTCTATAGGTCCCATTGAGAAAAGTAATATCGCTGCATGACTGAATTAGATTATGATGTATAATAGGTCTTTACACCGTGACTCACGAATGGCACAAAGGTGTATGTGAGATTCTTCTTTTCTTTGGGTGTATAAGTGATAAATTTCACTCGGTGGGTAAAAGCAAAAGTCATCAGTAGTGATGATGGCGCAATCATAAATGAACAATGACAAAATAAGCGCAGACATTTAGAATAAAAAGTTCTTTAGATAATACCAGTAGCATCCAGTTTGTTTGGTATGTGCTCTGTCTGATCTGAATGGCGTTTAATAGCACCGGTCTTCCCGCAATACTCTCGCCTGCAATAGGTAATCGACATTGATGATGTCATAGTTTATCGTTAATGTCCTGTGTGATAATTACGTGAGTAATAGCATCATGCCAACGCCAATATCACATAAACACAGGCATTTATCATCCCTTCCTCCATTTTCCCTTACTGTCATTCTGTTACTCTATTCATCTTTCTCTGCAAGGTTTTAGTGTTTTGTTTGTGTTTCATCACAACGCAATTATCAACAGTGAAGAAAGCTACCTGATGCTACATAGAGAGTTTTTAATTAGTTTTTGTTTCTATGTACGTGTACAGCCCAATGAAGTGTCATAATATAGAAACCAGCCAGGCCTAAACGAGTTACATATTAATGAATCGCAGTTTGAACAATGTTGGTAGAGTGTGTTGAAAACAAACAATAAAAGAAAAGTATATGATGGCAGCATGGTTGTCCATGGTCGACAATCACACATAGGCATTCGTGCTCTTTCGATTGTATAATAGAGAGATAGATATGGATATAGATAATGGTATGGAAAAAGGCTGCTAGCGGACATTGCAGTACTTCACTTATTGCCTTCTATTGTTGCCTATATAGCTTTCGACTCTTTTACACTGCTCAGTTGGGAAGTGTACCTGTTTGGTTTCTGGTGTCTGTGGCAGCAACAAAAGGCAACAAGTGAACTACTGCCATGTCCGCTTGCAGCCTTCTTCCGTCGTCACGACTATAGCCTGCAATGCAGCACCCATCACGTACGAGACCGAGCCCACTATATAATTACATTCATATATATATATATTTAAATACAAACATAAACCCAAGTGAGGTCGCAAGCAACAAATCTACCCTTGCGGGGTTTCTTGGCATTGCTGATCTTTGGCATATGCTTCCATGAAAGAACGACGAGTCGGTGTTGCACACTCATGAGCAAATGCGCGCTACCACATTACGCCGAGGCAAATGTGAGTCGGACCGCTGCGCTGGGCGGAACGTGTTATGTGCATGATCCGGGTGTAAGGTCTAGACGAAGGCGGTTTTGATATATACAAGTGTAATTCAATTAATCACGCATTAGTGATCGTGCGCGCCCTTGACCGGCGCAACGCGTGTTTGCTGCCAATGACACTTTGCAGCCTTTGCTCTGTCGAATCGAGTTATGTTCGCTGCAATAATGATAGCCGTAGCGCTATAGAGTAACATGAAACCTATCGCTATTGAAGAGGTCTAGCACATTAAAGTCGCTGAACAGAGGTAGGAAGTGTTGTTTCTAGTCACGTCCAACTCTGCCTTGTGAACATGTCAAACCACAGTTTAAGTGTACGGTTGCAACAAGCTGCACACACTAGGGACTGAAGTAAATGAAACATAAAACATAATTTTATAGTAATTCAGATATGACGAAAAATAATATCAATGCTGCCATTGAACATAATCTGAGAAGAACGCAGAGTGGGATTCAGCCAGCTGACTTCAGCCATCCGTTGTTCATGTAATCAATGCCCATATAATGTTATAAAAAAGGGGTTTTCATTTCACCAAATGTTTAACATATGGTTACTTCCTGGATTTATTTACACCTGAACTGAAGAAAAACGATTCCACAATAATAATCATCAATCAGCGGAGAACGGAAAAATGGAGAGAAAATATCAGACAAAATGGACATGAGCAAGTACGCACAAACAAACAAACACACACATCAAAACACACGCACACACATCAAAACACACGCACAGACACACAGACACACACACACACATTATATACAAGCACAAGTAAATTAAATCGTATTGTTCGTATCCATCACTTGGTTCAAAGGGGTTTATGGCAATAAATCCTGGTATACGAGTGCGGCTCTCATATTCGTCTGAAAAATGTCACATTGACACACACTGCCAGCCTCAGATCAACAGACGATCATACCAAGCTCCGGCTTAAAATCTGACTGTTGCTATAGAAACCGCACTCGGCGAGCACAGTCCCAATGAATATAATATGGAAGGCAATCGCTGGAGTTTGTCGAATATATTGTGTTTGCATATTCACATTGTCTGGGTTCGTTGTAATGGACTGTTCGAATAGAAATAAAGGGCGTCGCGACATGGATATCAAAGAGAGCCCAATATTCTTACATTCCTAAATCATGTTTGGTCCCAAAACGTCAAAGAACAAAGGCCGCTAGACCTGCACATTTAATCTTGACAAGAGAAATGTATTAGGCTTGTCCCTTCCAAAGACTAATGTTTATCCTATCACTTTAAGATAAAACTCTCGCCCTATTATGTGTCATGAAAATGCCATTAATGTATGCCATTAAAGTCAAGCAAATATGATGTGTAAAATTTCTGTCTTTACTTTAAATTGCTTCATACCCCATATGCATTCAAAATGTGGAATACTAATGCTAAAATGATGAATTTCGTTTATTACTAATGTAATCTTTATTATCCTTTCCCGTCCCACTGCACTCCCACCTGAACAATAAAGACAAACGGTAGAATGCGTAACCAAATGGAACCCACAATTAGTGGATTAGAATATTATGAGCTTATTTCGTTTTACAAGTAGTCAGGCGTATTCGTGCAGTGTCATTAAAATAAAATGAACGGAGTTAGTCGTACAATAATAATATGTGTATAAAGGAAAAAGATGCATGCGCACTGTGTCGGAAAAAGTGCAGTATAATGCAATGAGCTATAGCCTATATACCACAAACCATCGTACACTTTATAGACCTACAACAAATTTGTTGGAAGTCCATAGTGTAAACACTGTATAGAAACTAAAGTAATAGGCCTAATCGCATACCTTCAGTGTCAATAGGCAAATGTGTTAACAAAGTATAATTTAGACATCGAATATCCAGTCAAGAAAAATTAGACACATGGTGTAAGAAGAATAATAGAATAAGAAAAAGTCCATGATTCTATTTATACTTATCCGCAAAAAGATGCATTTCACCTTCCGCTTTTATAAAGACCACGGTAGTGTTTAAAGAGAAACTTGAATAATCTTCCCTAAATGACACGTTTTTTATCACCTTCTCTTGCGTTTTTCCCATATAGGGGAAGGATGGGATATTCTGCGATTATGACTTAGTTTGATGTCCTGCGAATTCTTCTCCTAGGTACTGCATCTAGCAAATTTCACCATATATACACAATCCAAGCTATCTGTGCCTTTACCTGAAATACTCTTCTGTCTCTCCTTACCTAAACGATTTTCCGGTCTTGCTACCCTTTAACTGTAACAACAGAATCAAAGCTTCTTCTTCAACTTCACTTGTTATATATTTCTCTTGTTTATTTGGTAAGGTATTTTTTTGTCTCCCCGATTACCGTAATCTTGTTTACAACACTAAGGCCCGAATTCACGGAGGTGGTACAAATGAAACCATGGAGCGCCAAGTGTCGCATGGAACATTTCATTACGAAATCAGTCATTTCGTCGATGAAATGATTATTTTGTGACGAAATAACAACATTTTGTAACTAAATGAACTTTTCGTCCACGAAATGACAATTTCGTTAACGAAACGGTCATTTTGTCGACGAAATGACCAATTGCGTAACGAAATATTCCGTGCGACACTTGGCGCTCCATGGTTTTTGTCCATGGTTTAAAGTATGATTTAATTTGTACCACCTTCGTGAATTCGGGCCTATGAAATTAATCTGGACCTGTAAGCAAACAGTTTTGATTTACCCCTTTTACCTTTTTCAACAAAATCAAAGCTTATTTTTCTTCTCTATTCGTCATATGTCTATCTTTTCATTTAGATTGTACTTGTCTCTCCAATTGGAATAATGTCTTCCCGTAAACACTAAGATTTTATCGGGATCCGCAAGCCAACAAGCTCGTTTAACAAGGCCCTTCCACATATCTTTTGTACCCGAAAATCATTTATCATTTACCAATTTGTCCACTAGTATTTAATCTCAGCAGGAGTATCAAATGTATCATGAATAATTTATATTTTCATTTCAGCAATTTAAGCATGAACAAAGCTACATGTTAGATATAGAATCAGAAATTGAAAACAATTTATGATGAATGGGTAAACTTTGTAAACCATATACACTTATGCCACCGCTAATGCTATTGTCAAAATGATATCAGACCAAGATTTATTATCTTTTTTTAATGGGGGGGGGGGGGGTGGAGTGGTGGAGTGGTCATGATATATTCCTTGTCTTCTTTTTTTTTCGCTACTACTCAACTGCATTTATGAGGTCAATAAACTGTTTGAATCATTTCTGCTGAAATGGATGATGTAGAAGTTGTGGAATAAAGCCATCCATCATCTCTGAAATTATGTCGAGATAGGTTTTAGACCATTTCTTTATTTGAGTGAATCAGCAGTATTTGGTCTGGTAAAAAACGAAACAAACAAACAAACAAACAAACAAACAAAAACAAACAGACAAACAAAACTAAACAAAAACGTTTCACCTTCCACGTCTGTGGAACTCTCTACCAGTCCTGCTTTGGAATTGTAACAACCTCAATACTTTCAAATCTGAACTGGAAACTTATCTTTTCCAGCAACTTTGGGAATGACGCGGGACACATTATAGGAGCCGGGCGCCCTCGGAATGTTTCTACAGATGAATGACACTATATAACTTTTGTTTCATTATCATTATCATCATCATCATCATCATCATCATCATCACCTTTTGAACGTTGTAAAAAGGAATGTCAGGGGTCTGTGCACATAGGAAGGCAGCGAGACAGGCGCGCCAGTCTCTCTTATTAACATTATTCGTGCAATGGACTTTGGACAGTGTGTACAACCCTATTGGATATTCTGTGTCAATCGGCGTCCAAAGCATACAGAGGGTTAATGGAGATTTCATATAGCTAGAATCAAGATGACATATAGACTGCAACCAAGCAAAAACACGGGTACTCTTTGTAATACAGGTGCAATCATGTGGCTTGAAATAATATAATATGTTTAAAATCTGTGAAACATGTATATAAAGTGTCAGTCCACTGAAGAGAAACAAAGTGCTCTGTTTTGCCTCGTCTTGTCAGCTGGCGGCACAGACCGGCATCATCAGATCATTATGTTCTTAAACAATTGAAAACAGAGTGGCCAGAAAGGTCAGGACAAGATTGCTTCTAAAAGTCTCGATTTTTATTTCGTTTGATAGATCGGCTCTACAAGCTGTATTCCATCTTTTATCATCCTTTTTATGTGTGTGTTTTTTTAAGATTCAAGATGACCGACTCTAGAGGCTGAGAAATTGACTTTATTTGCAGGCAATTAATCGAAATGTCAACCTCGTTTCATGAAGTGCTCTATGTCGGCATTTTGTCTCCTGTGTTTAAGTTTTAAAATGTGATGTACGTGGAAACACTGGTTGTGATAAAAAGACTGCGGCTCAGCTTATACCCTTCCTTCAGAGCATTGCAGATGGATACAACGAAGCTACCCTTATTCTAGACATCACATTTGCATGTCTTCAAGTTTTTCAGTTCAGTTCAGTTTCATTTTCCATCCAAAAAACAGTAGAACAATGTACAAAGCATGCATTACCCCATCACAGTGTTTTATTAGTTCAAAAAAAAAATGAAGCAATGCGAATCGTAAAGTATACAATAAGAATAACTAAGAACATCAATGCATATCTTGAAAGACTGACAGAAAGTAAGTATGGAAAAAGAGCGGTCTTTTCTCTGACAATTTGGTTGTCACCTCCTTTAATCCTTTTGTTTAGGGCTGCATTGGATTTTTTTAAATCTATTTCTTAATTTTTTAGTGTTGCTTCAGAGCAAAATCATTAATTTGCCTACCCGAGGCGGTCTTTGATTTGCATTATAACTCTTGAAAACAGCATCTGACCAAAATAATAATAGGAGAATAGAAGAACAAAGACAAAGCAAAAACAAAAGGCACAAATTCTCTGGCAAGGACGTATGTGACGTGTTAGCTGTTTTGAATAGAATCCTGCGAAACGGTATCGAGAATTTTCAATGGCCAAAAGACGTTGTGTCATTTTTCATGTCTTGACTGTTAGTCAATGGAAAGCTAAGGCGAATACTCTTTGTGTTTTGATTAGTCTGATTATTATTAGCTCACTCACGAAGAAGTAGGGCATAATAGAACGGATTTACTTGGCTACGTCACAGTTGTTATGGCTACCTATCGCAAGAACGAAAATATTTTCATGTGATTCCATATTGTAACATGCTGCTGGAAAGAATGCTGGAAGTAGTTCCATAAGATCACTTCCAAGGCATGCACCTAGACCCCGATTCCCTTGTGTACATTATTTCTGGTCAGGTCTCCCATAATATATCAATACTGTATACTTCATTGTGAGAAAGACACCAGTGGGTATATTTGTACACGTTGTGTGAATTGAAGTGTTTATCACCGCTTTGTTTTTGGACATCTCAATCATTTCAAGAGCAGTTTTCAGTTTTTAGAATTGTATGTTCATTCATATTTCATAAAAGGTTTCCCATTATCTCACAAAAAAAGTTGGAGACCTGAGCCCAATCTCCACCGAAACTATACCATCCCTTTAACTTTACATTGTTGATCAGACTTTACTCCTGATTCCATTTTATGTTATGATCGAGAAGGCTAAAGTTAATTGACGTGTATACACTTGCCGTCACGTCCAAATAAGCAGTGAAGTTGAATACAGAAGGTCAATTTGTGAGCACACATCATGACTATGTTGCTTTGCAGGCATCATTCTCCGACCTGAAGCAATTTCTACACTTGTTCACGGGTCGTTGAATATGATACGGTGAAGGTGTCACGTCCTAACTATAGAACCTGTGGCAGGATTAAAGTGTGATATGCATGGACTATGTACGGCTAAACCCGTCGTTTACCTTGGCTAGGCGTCTTATCTATCAAATGTATACTCCAGGCAATGAATGATTTAACGCAGCAGGTATCTGTATGCAGAAACCTTTGTGAATTCGATATTAGTTTCGAGAACTGTCCAAACTAAGTATCTATCAGATTTCAGGGTATGGGTTAAGATAACCGTTGATGAAAATGTATCTTGCTTCTTTGTCAGTGGAAAAAAAGACGAAGATGTAGTGCATTTTTGTCAGAGTAAGACATCTATTGTCTAAAAAGCATGCATGACGGGAAAAACACAACATGATCAAATTTGAAATACGTTATTACTATTTAAAAGGTTGTTGTATATTAACAGATTTTCATATGTTTCTGCTAATCATATACAACTATCCCTTCTGGTAACCCCCTCTCCGTGTATACAATTTGAACATGGTCTTTGCCCGTTCGTCATCATCACAATGCATGTAGCTCCCACGCAGAATACTTTACTAGCAAAGGAGAAACTGCAGAGTATCAAACTGTAAAGTGAAATCATATACAATATTATAATCTTGTCACACATAATACTTTGACTATGACTTTCCGTTCTATTTTGTCACTTCAGATCATCATGGAATCATTGATATCGTGAGCTTCTTTGGGTCTTCATCGATTTTTACTTGATCACCGTTGTCGGTGTCGTCATTTCGACATGGCTTGAGGGTCGCATTTCCTAACGACTTCGGAAGGATTCATCTATCTTCACATTACACCAAGTCTCTTCACACTCTGTCATGAGTTTTCCATCCCAGCTGTAAGTAAGATAAGCCGACATCGATTTAAATGAACTTTCGGGATATTGAGAAAGTGGCAGCAGCCTTCAGAAGTAGACAAAAACTCACGAATATATCGGAAAGTTGCACTTTGTTCAATGCTAGATAATCCTACATATAACACCGCTCAACAGTGTTTAATTGATTGTGATTATAACCTCTGTCATTTACCAAATCTTTCAGGTATACTGGAACTTTCTAAGTATTATTAAGATCAACATGCGTTTGTAAGCATTGTTTTCGCTCTTTAGCCAAAGCACTGAATTGGAGTCTTGTGTATATGGATAATTTTCGCTCTTGTTTTAGACCATTTACTAAATTTACACATCAGATTTGATTTGAACAATGTTTGTAAATTGGGTCAGCAACTGTTGTTGTCGTTGGTCTTGTTGTTGTTGTTGTTGTTGTTTTTCTCCTGAATATTTTTACACACCAATTCGTTTTAAGCTTTCATATGTACAGAAATACCACCACAAATTCATAAAGTACTCTCTTGAACAGGAGTAGCTACTAGTATATCGTATGACTCTTTTATTCTACATTAGGACGAACACATCACAGGTAAAATGCTTACAGGTGGTGATGAGTAAATCTAACGACCAAAAACACCCCCCCAAAAAAAAAAAAAAATAAAAAAAAAATAAATAAAAGAAAAGAAAAGAAAAGAAAAGAAAATAAAATAAGATAAAACAAATAAAACAAATTCCTTCTTCCATTTGATACATTACATTTCAACACCGGGGAAATCCGACCTTTCCCTCCATGAACGATGAAGATAGTAAAGGTGCTCAGTGTTCCCAGTGATAAAACTTTGCATCATGCATTTTCCGTAATGTATGTTAGTAGGCTTGCTAAGGGTGAAAAAAGGGGTGATCGCTGCATTTTATAGTACAAATGTCCTATTTGGCACACGTACATGTTCCTCGGTACAATTGGAATTTTTCCATCTAAAGAAACAATCTGTATTTATGCAAATAAGCCTTAATTTGCATAATTTATGCAAACATACATATAAAAATTGTTAAAAATATATTTGCATCCAGCAGAAATACCCAATTTGGTAGAAGTATTCTATAGAGTATGTGGAAACAATTCCTGCAAAAATTGATTTCATACCTATGAAAATGAACATACAATTTGCATAATTATGGGAGTTATTCAAATTGATTTGTAAACAATGAAACCCCCCTCAAATCTCTTCTTAGATAGATATGAAACAAAATGAGAAAAGAATTGGAATTATTGAACCATCATTACCAGCTAATTTACATAATTACTAAAGAAAGTAAAGTAAAAACAGTATTTCTAAAGTTTATCTTACAGTATAAGAACTGCATTTTATGATAAAAACTACCAAAGTAGTATGCATATCCTTTAGTCAAAAGGAAATGGTTTGTAATACCAAAACATTCTTTCTCGTTTGTAATATCAAAACACTATTTCTCTATGCAACTACCACCTAATTAGCGTATTGTGCATATCAATACCCGAATGTACCAGAAGTCAACGGTCAAGGTCGACTTGTTTCAGTTTACTCCAGACTGGATTAAGCAAATTTCACCAAACTTGGTCCAAGGATGACGTATGATGGGGCAATCATATAAATTAAGCAGTTTTTAAGTAAAATCGGCACGAGGTCAAAGGTCAAAAAGTTCAAGGTCAATGCTAAAATTTCATTATTTCCCCCATATCTATGCAATGCCTGAAGGTATTTTCTTGAAACTTAGTGACTGCAAACATGTACTATATATACATACCAAAATAAGATTCTTCAGAGAGTTTCAGGTCAAGAGGTCAGAGGTCGAAGGTCAGGTGAAAATATTAAAATTTCACTGTTGTCTCTGTATCTCGCAAATGGTTCAAGGTGTCTTCATGGAACTTGGTACTGGCAGGGATTTTCTAAGGAATTTAGGAGTCATTTGTCAAAGGTCAAGGGTCAAATATCGAGGTCAATTAGGCCCTCAAAATTTCACTATTTCCCTCATATTTTTGCAATGCTTGTAGGATTTTTCTTGAAACTTAATATATACATGTATTACCGGTATTATGGAGATCCTCTGGGAAATTTCCTGCCAAAAAGTCAAAGCTCTGATGAAACTGCTAAATTTCAATTTTTCTTCCATATCTTGAATGTGAATCAAGGTAACATGAAACTTAGTGCATATTTGTGCATGTTCTACCTGACAGTGATACCCTTGTTGATTATCGAAAAAAAAGTTAAGCCCTCCCCTCTCAAGTGTTTTTGTTCCTCTTGATAAGCAGGAAAGGACATGAAATTCAGTGACATGGTAAAGTCATCACCGTCATTGCATTTAATGTATGGGTCTCCTGAAAGTTAGTTTTGATGTACACATGTATAACCTATGGCATTCTTACCTTTTACATTTTAACCGGTGTATTTATTTATTTTAACCTCTGATATCTTTACACAAAACCAGTAAACATAATTTTTTTTTTTGGGAAAAAGCTTCAAGATCATGTAGGTCATAATCATCTATACAGGTATTAGCTGGTATATGGTGGAATATAACATTCTTTGGACCGCCAGGGAGTTACATTATCCCAAGGGAAAACAATCACAACCAGGGAGAATATGATATTTACGATCCTCGTAAACAGTAGCATGTGACGATCTGTTGACAAATCACATCCTAGTAATTGTAAAGGCCATCTAATATAATCTTTTATGGCTATGAACATATTATTTCTGCTTTGATATATTGTTGAAATTAATTGATTTTAAGTCAGAGACTAAGATTATCTGACTTAAAGTATAACATCTCCTATATTGTTCACATGACAATTTTTGCATGAATTATTGCCTTATCAAAATGTTACTTTGTATAAATTTCCTAGCATAGTTTCCATGCCATAGCAGCTCATAGTATACTGAAGGAAATTTTTTTTTTTCAGAAACAGACTTTGTTTCTAACTCAAGCTTGTAAGATCTTAATGTGTGCAGATACCCTTAATCCACATAATCCACTTAATTTACACAAGTTTATACAGTAATCAGTTTGACATAAAAAGCCCCTTATTCGCTTGGGTGCCTACTAAACACAGTGAAAATCAGAATTCACACTTTCACTATGGTGGTGTTTTTTGTAATGATTTCTAACCATGACCTTAGTTGTGTACTGTTTGCAAGGGAAAAACAATCATTTTGTAGCAATTGTTCCAATTTGCATCTGTTTCTATGCAGGCCCTACTGTTATATTAGCATAATCATATTTAAAGGGTGTCACTATCGATTGCTATTTTTCCCACCCTGCAAAGCATTTATGCAATGAGGGAAAATTGATAGTAAAATTATTTCAAAGATCAATATGAAATTTCACGTCTTGTATATACTTATTAGCATAATTCATGCATAAAACACCTAAGTTGATTAAATAACATGGAAACAACATAAGCAACTGAAAAGTGTTGTTGTGAGAATATTGTCTTATTCTATTAGCTTTTTGGATATTAAGTTCAAAGCGATTTAAGACATTGTCACGTAATTGCTTTTTGTTTGTTCTGATTATCTATGTATAGATTTTGATATGCATATTATGCAAATAACAGGTTGTTTGCATAGAAACAGTTTGTCTCTTTAGATGAATCATTTGGTTTTGACCCAAGGAACATCCATCCAAGGTTCAAACTTTGTACTAAGATCCAGTGCTTCATAGATTAGAAATTCTTTCAAAAATGCAAATTTTTGCACAATTACTTGCATAATTATTTTATGTTTATCTACATAGGTATGAAATAAATTTTTGCAGGAACGTTTCCACTTCCTCTATAGAATACTTCTACCAAATTAGGTATTTCTGCTGGGTGCACATATATTTTTTAATAATTTTTATATGTATTTCTGCATAAATTATGCAAATTGAGGCTTATTTGCATAGATACAGATTGTCTCTTTAGATGAAAATTTTCGTTTGCCCTAGGAAACATCTGTGCCAAGTAGGACATTTGTACTAAAAATGCAGCGTTTACCCCCTTAGCAAGTCTACTATGTAGAATAATGAGTATCAAATCAATATCTCATTTCTGAAATATTGTTGAACATAAAGGGGTCTTTATTCTGCTGAATTGTACGTAAAAATCTTACTTACACTTATTTCTACCCCTAGGGCTGACGTGGATGTATAATTGATATCGATATTATCAGTAGGGCTATATTTGATTATATTTCCCTTTTGTTACAGTTCGTGGAGCTCAGGCGAATGTATATCACAGTTGACTACGTGTTTTGGAATTCTTCTAATCTGACCACCGTTGAGACAGTCACCATGACTGACACGACTACCCTAGTAACGGTAAGACGGGTTTCCCTCATCCCTTCTTATGGTTTAGTCTCTGTGATAGACAAATGGTCCTTTAAACACAGACTACGAAATCGTTGCAAAGGACGACAACATTTGTTTATCTCCACACTTTGCAGAACCTTTAGTATGCTTCACTTAAACATCAAAAGCATGATTATGTCCAAGTTTCTTTTCCCCCGCCCTGACGATGGCAAATTAAATCAAATTCCGACGGCAGCCATACTGTTTGTTCAAAAGCAGCATAATGACATGGTCAACCTCTATGTGTACAGTACACCCTTTAAAACGAATGAACGGAGACATGTCAAGACTCAAGTAGGGGTCGGTGTATTGAACGGGATGGCTCTTGCGCGGTCACGCAGTACGTGTTATCCGTCTGCGTGACTATGAGTATTAACAAATAAATTAATTTAGAATATGGCAGCCTTTTTTTAAAACAGAACTTGCTAGTTGAATCATATTGTCTGGCGATAAAGATAAGGGGGTAATCATTCATTCTATGCTTGATATCCTGCAATCATTGTCAAGCAAACATCATTACAAACAAAAGACAAAATCCTGAAAGTACTCTAATGACATTAATATAAGGCCTTAAAAATCGATGGTGAAATGTCAGGTTTAGATAACACAATACTGCTTTATATAAGCCCTGTACCGAGATGAGCGTATAGTTCCAGTTGAGATTTATGATCTTTATTCAATGAGGGGTGAATGATGGCATGTCAGTCAAATAAACATTTTCGTTTTCTTTTGTTTCTCTTTTTTACTTTAATGTTGTTGTTTTTTATTCATAATGCCTAAGATGAATACATGACTTTTACAACTGTAAATCGATACTTCATTCTGTTTGTTGTTGTTGTTGTTGTTGTTGTTGCAATTTTCCATTTCTGCACGAACCGGATATGCAAATGCCAAATACTCCAATCTTCATTCAAACTTGTTCTCTCTCTCTCTTTCTCTCTTTCTCTCTCTCTCTCTCTCTCCTTCACCTTTGATAAGCTTATCAGGTGGTAAAGTGCGCTGCTACAAATGAAAGATTTCTTAAGTTTTGCAATTAAGTATTTTTACAAGGGGACTACAAACTACAAGTTCTGCTTTTTAGCAGTCCTTTCCATTTTAAACAACTGTCTTTTTTTATTTGTCATGAAATTTACAACATTATATCTCTGTGCACAGTTTTGTGTGTTCTTCTTCACATTGTCGTGTTATTATGTGTATTCACATATTCTGTTGGAAATGAATTAAACAAAACGAAACAAAACGAGAACGGCAGCGTAATTTCACTGACAAGAAACTGATCGTCACCAGCCCAACGCATTGTTATCGTTAATGAGTGTTTGAGGAATTTTGAAAAGTGAATGCACCTGTTTCCCCATTCAATCAGCAGACCACATCGCCTCTCAACCCGACCAATCTACCGGACGAGGTGGTGGCAGCATTGGTCATTTCCATCATCCTCATATTCTCAACCCTCATCATGCTGATCTATGCCAATCGGTTAGTAGTCATGGTGGTGGTGTAATCTTTGAAAACAGTTTGAATAGCCATTTTACAGGTGATAAGAAGAAAATTGCAAGGGATAAGATCGCTCTGGTACACTGATTTATTACTAAGTAAAGTATCCCATGATTAAAGATGAACTCTAACTTAGCTCTTACGAATAAGTATAAAGTAAGACATGAAGAATTTAAAGCACGCAAATGCATTACTAATACATTTCCCACATCGCATTATTTCACAGCAGTATATAAGGTGGACATAAGCGTGTTCGGTGAAAAATTTGTAGAATATTTTGCATATATAACTTGATGAAAGCAATAGATTTGTATAATTGGCAAATATTAAGCTTTATCAGGCATTTGATGTGGTGTAGCTCCTGTCGAGTTATTTAAAGATATCGAAGAAATGATAACCATGAGTCGGAGTGCAAAAGGAAAGGAAATAATATTGATATATTATCAGAGTATACCGCGAATTTAATTTAGTTAGTTTTTACACCATGCGATATCATTATAATCCTTTCATTTAAGTGTTTTGCTCTTATTTTCATCCCCATTTTCTTCATCAAAGGAAATTCGAATCGGACCGCGCCATCACAGTCTGTTGCTTCCTGCTTACCATGAGCGCCCAACATATCACCCTGGTTAGCGGTCTCTACGCCACAGCCAACCTGGTGAGAGACCATCTTTTCCGTCGCGTGTAGTGACTTTGAATATTCATACTTATTAACCGGCGCGTTATTCCACGCAACCACTATTTTGGAATTTCCTGGGGTTTATTGAATACATGCAGTTGGAGTGCAAGCGGGCTGAAACCATAATGCTGCATAGGTTGAGTGGACTCATTGTCTTCCTATGTTGTCGAATGTACAGTGGTCCCTCCCTTCCAGCGCCCCTAGAGTGTACAATGCCCTAGAGAAATACCGATGTGTAGATATAATTTACTCGTCACATTCAGGTGATTAGCGGAAAACCGAGCTGATTAGCGGAAAACCGAGCTGATTAGCGGATAATACCAACGCACGTACCAAATTCCATGCAAGTGTTGATAAAAACCAAGTACACAATGAATTTCATGTCCGCTTATTATACTAAGTATATCTTCGTTTGACTGAGCAACGCATTCATGACACATTCTTGAACAACCGCATTTTATTGCAAAATGGTTCTACACATTCATTCATTTACGTATTCATTCATATAGGCTAGTTATCAAATTTATTTGTTTGTTCGTTTGTTTATTTAGTTATTCATTTGACTTCTTTATTTCATCCTGCAGGGTGACCAATAAATATTTATTGATTATGAGGCGACAATCCATATAAGTTTTCATTGTAGCCACATGAACAGTAATAACTGTAGCCATATGGATAGTAATAATAGTGATGGTGATTATGATCTACCGTTCTCCTGGTTACTTAAACCTAGCAAACCAAACTTTCAGGACAGACATAAGATGGCCTCCAGAGGTGTATACCTCTGAAGAATGTGTTTGTTTGTTTGTTCGATTCCTTTGGGGAACCCCCCCCCCAAAAAAAAAAACAAACAAACAAACAAACAAACAAACAAACAAACAACAACAACAACAACAACAACAAAAGAGTTCTTGAGTAAATTGAAGAGGCTTTTATCTGTAGGCTTGTGTAATCCTATGTGCGTGTGTGGGTGTGCGCGTATGTACCTGTGTGCGTTCGCTGGTGTGTGTGTATGTGTGTGTGTGTGTGTGTGCTTTATATCCGATATTAATCTTCATTTATTAGTCCTATGTCTTTACCGCAGTTGCCTGATTACAAAATAATTAGCGTCGAAAGCACGTAGTCGCTCTGGTAGTTATCACAATTTATCGTAGTCAATAGATTTTCTGCCACGACCCGCCCAGCAAACCTGAATGGTTCGAAATTGAAGGTCATCAAGAAGAACATAAGCGCAGCTGAATTGAGATTTGCAGTTGAATACGTGTAAGGTTTTAGTCACAATCGGTTGAGCTCGAGATATAAAACAGTCTTCTCTGATAGTCTTTCCTGGTTCCTTAACACATGTCATTGCTATCTGTTGTTCTGAAGACCAAAGTCATCTCCCAAATGACCTTAAAAATCTTGTGATTTTAACCTGTAATTCGACTGAACTCTCCTTGAAAGACAAAACATTATAGCTATTACTCTTGAATACTGGCGTAAAGATGAAGGAATGGCCAGGTAGCTATAGGCGTCGGCCATCCTGAGTCATTATTTTCTCATAGCATTGGAGAGTCGATTACAGTATAGGCCTTGTCACAGATTGTTAATGCTAGTAATCTGCTTTTACACCAATGAGCACTCAAATGATAATGGTCACGTGATAGTGTAACGAGCCTCTCAAAGTTATTTCTTACTCAAAAGCATTGTGAAGGCTGGAATAAGTGTAATTTTCTTAGCGTAATTGCAAAGCCATGTCTCATCTGATAAAGGTAAGCGTTTTCTCAAATGAATGAGATTCTCACGTGTTGTTTTAATTGCAACTGATTGACAAATATTGCCCTACATCGACGTAAATATCGGTGTTCAAGAGGTCGTAGGTTCAAATCCTGCCCGAGAATGTACTAGTGTTTACATGATTTTTTTTTTAAATCGTGGCTACACTATTACACAATGATTAATTCGGTGCCTATTTGCGTCGATGTGACGGGGTAATTAGTCGATGTATCTTTTCATTCATTCATTTATTTCCATATCAAAACATAACATCTACAAATATCAAAATACAATTGCCTTAGAACATTTATACATTTTGAATGGAGGGATCATAGAAAGCACACAAGAGGCTTGTTGGAAACGATCCCCTACAAACAATTATCAATACATTTCAACTAAACAATTATCATACAAATTCATTTGATAAAACAAATGTCAAAGATACAATGAAAAGAGAAGAAAAGAGACAGAGGTGGAAACAATGCATACTTATACTTACAGTTTCAGATACATTTCATCAAAAATATGTTTTTTATAAAGCCTTTTAAATTGACGTAAGATCTTGCTACTCTTGAGTGTTGGAGGAAGAGTATTCCAAAGAATAGGGCCATGGTAAAAAATGGAGGATTGAGTTTTTGAAATCCGGTTTAATGGTGTGTGAATATTTTTTGCATTCCTGGTGTTATAATTGTGTATAGAACAATTCAAAGTGAAATGGTTGTGAAATACTTCAGAAAAAACATTGTTGGAAACTTTAAACATAAAAATCATACTTTCCAAAGAAATAAATTCTTGAACAGGTAAAATTTTCATCTTAAGAAATAATGGCTTACTGGGAGCTAAATATGAAGAGTTGGTTATCAAACGAATACTGCGTTTCTGTAATTTATGAATACGATCAATATTTTTCTTTGTAGTAAAACCCCAAACAATACTATAATATTTTATGTGAACTGAAACAAACGAATAATACAGCATCTTTAAAATATTCTGTGGAAGAAATTGTAATTTGTACAGAACACCAATACTTTTCGATATTGTTGAACATATATGATTCACATGAGAATTCCAGGACAATTTATCATCAATAAAAACACCCAAAAATTTTATATCATATACTCGTTTAATTTCCTCATCTCTATACATCAATTTCAAATTACTGTCAATTTTAGTTCTTGTTCCAAATAATATATAATTGGTCTTATCAACATTCAAAATCAATTTGTTTACCGACAACCAATTTCTTATACAATCAAGTTGAACATTCATATTATGAAATAATGTCTTTGGGTCTGTGCCTTTACAAAATACACTTGTGTCATCTGCAAATAATATGTAATCTACATCATATGTTGAATACGGCAAATCATTTATATACAATAAAAAAAGAAGAGGCCCAAGAATAGACCCTTGTGGTACTCCACATTTTATTTCTTTAAGATTAGAATGAACACCATTAATATTTGTTAATTGCTTACGATTTGAGAGATAACTTGTAAATAATTTTAATGGAGTGCCCCTCACACCATAATAACATAATTTTTGTAACAAAATGAAATGGTCTATAACATCAAATGCTTTGGTTAAATCAATAAATACCGTTAAAGCATATTCTTTATCATCTATAGCCTGATTTATCTTATTAATCAGTTGTAATATTGCCGTTTCTGTTGAATATCTCTGCCTAAAACCATATTGATTACTAATAAGTATATTATGTTTATTCAAAAATTCTATTAACCTATTATAAATACATTTTTCTAATATTTTCGAAAATATAGGCAATACTGATATTGGACGATAATTATTCACATCAGTTAATTGTCCTTTTTTATGTATTGGTGTGACTCGTGCAATTTTCATTTTTTCAGGGAAAGTACCAGTACGCAAACATTCATTAAAAATAATACATAACGGAACACAAATCAATGAAATAACACATTTTACCACCTTGATATCAATATCATCAATACCAGAGCTGATGTTGTTCTTCATGTTATTAACTATAGTTATTATTTCATCATTTGTTATAGGCTTCAAAAAAAGAGTATTACCATTTGGCATTTTCAAATAATCTTGAAAAGACTTATTCTCATATACATCATTTTTTAAATCTTGCAATTTTGAACCAATATTAACAAAATATTCATTGAATGTGTTCACAATATCTTGACTATTGGTAACTTTTTCATTACCGAAATGAAGAGACTCAATAACAGTATTTTTCTGACTTTTATACAAAATATTATTAATCAATTTCCAAATACTCTTCATATTACCTTTTACTTTATCAAATTTCCTATTAAAATAATCTCTTTTAGCTTGTCGTATCTTCATAGTTACATAATTCCGACATTTTCTATACATTTCCTTTCGATACAAAGTGGGATTCAAAAGATATTTCTTATACAATTGTGATTTTTTATGACAAAGCTTTAATAAATCCTTTGTTAACCATGGTTTTTTATTTCTATTCTTTGGACAAAATAATTTCTTTGGAAAACATTCTTCATAATTTTCTTGAAATATTTGCAAAAAGATACCGTAATTATCATTTACATCATCTTCAACAAAAACATTTTCCCACCGTATATTAATCATCTTCATAAAAAAACATCCGTAAATTAGATTCATTAATCAAACGTCTCTGATTTTTACATGGCAACACATTCTTGATATAAGTAGGGTCTGATAGAATAGCAAAAATCGGTAAATGATCACTGATGTCATTTACAAGAATGCCTGACTGTATAGGGATAGTTACATTTGTAAGGATATTATCTAACAAAGAAGCAGATGTTTGGGTGATACGTGTAGGACTATTGATAACTGGTTGCATATGAAAACTTAACAACAAATCTAAAAATAAATTAACCTTATAATTAACATTCAGTTTTGTTAAATCGACATTGAAATCACCCAAAATAAAACAATTGCATAATTTTAAGTGGATCTTATCCAATAGAATTGTAAAATCTCTAATAAAAGCATCAATATTTTGACATGGTGGGCGGTATATAACACCTATAACAGTTTTTTTACAGTGAACATTACTAGGGATTTCTACAAAAATGCTTTCATATGACTCAGAAAAAGCTGTTAAATCATCTCTTACAAAACATTTCAACGACTCATGTGTATACACACCTGTTCCACCACCTCTCTTATTTTTCCTATTATTACAAAAACATTTATAACTATCAAGGGAATACATATCTATTGATGAGGATGAATTCAACCATGTTTCTGTTACTCCTATAACTTTAAATCTATGACTAATACTACTGAGACAGACATTCATATTTTCAAAATTGCACGGTAAACTTCTGCAATTAAAATGAACTAAGGAAAATGAGTTTGAATATACATCCCCATACTTTAGATTAAATTCAGAAACATCAAGGTAGGTATTTAACAAATCATTATTACTCATTGCATTGGCATTATCCATTTTGAGGTGATTGGGGGTTATTGAGAATAAGACTTTTTAGTGTAATTGTGCATAGATGAACATGCATGTATCATGACTAACTGAGTTTCCAATAGAACAGAGGTTAGAAATAGAATGAAGAGAAAGTACACTAAAAACAAAATATTGACACATTAAAAAACTGTTATTTTCAACAAACATTACAAACTAACAACCAAATTGTGATCTCAGAATGACAATGATAAGCTGGGTAGGAGCACTGGATTGATCATATATTAAAGTTTACCAGGAAAATCAATAGCAGGAGGCATATCAGAAAAAAGAAAAGAAAAAATCACTGTTACATTTCTGTGAAAATACCCTAACGCAATTTCTTCAGGTCCTCTTCGCAGGTGATCAGCTTTGTTATGTTTTTCCCCCCAGATGCAGCGACAAGAGCTATTATGCGTCCGTCTGAAGACCAGGCCGATTTGACGTTTTCTGCACTGCGAGCCATCGAGAGAAGTTTTTGATTTTTCAGGGTCAGGTCTTCCACAATCACAACTCCTGTTCCTTTCAGCTTTCTGCGGTTGGCAATGATTTCCCTCCTTTTTCTGTAGCTGGACAGCTTGACGATGATTGGGCGGGGATGAGCTTTCCGGTTGGATGCTCCTTCCGAAGGGTGGACCATCGTTGAGGGTGATGATGCGTCTCGCACCGATCCTGTGCGATGAGAGCGATCGATGTCCTTCATCGGATCCAATGACACACCCAGCTTTGACCTGATGATGTCAGCAGCTAACGTGTCAGTATTCTCCCCTTTTCTCTCTTGCAGGCCGAAGATGCGGATACATGACCTCCTGGAATACTGCTCCTGATTGTTCAGAGAGTTTTCCAAGCGTGTGTTGTTTTGTTCCAGCTTGGCTATCTTATCCTCCAGGACTTTCACTTCTTTGTCTTTTTTCTCCAGATTTTGTTTCAGGTCAAAGACTTCGCCTTGAATGGTTTCCACTTTTGTGTAGATTTCAGCAAGTTTCTTTTCGATGGCATTGCAGACAATGGACTCCAGCAGGCTGGCAAATTCCTGATTCTTGACAAGGTCTGTCGTCACTTGGCTTGCAATGGCAGCTGTTTGCCTGGTGTTCAGCTGAGTTGCCATTGTGCTGGATGTGAATGGCAGGATTTATAACTAGAGCAGGAACAAAAGCTTCAGTGGAAAGGCGATAAGCTGGCTTCCAGAGAGAAGGTGGCTTGAAATCCTTACATGAAGATCAGTATATGGGACCAGCACAGAAATTTCCTTTAATCATTGCTGTACACTTGCCTCAAGTTCCAATCCAGAATAACTCCAAATGGGAAAGAATTAGAGATCCAACATAGTCCCTGCCTGTCTTGGTGTTATTCCTGATGAAGGTACAGTTTTCAATTTGTTGTTTAGGGCAGATAAACCAAGTAAAGTTGAGCTCAATTACAGACACAAAAATTACAGGACTTCAATGAAGGCCGCCATCACATACATCTTTCTATTTTTATCTTCACAATTTCATCTCTTTTTATTACCTCTTTATTTGTACTCTTTTCAAGTGTGTTAAATCTCACCTTTCAGTTGTCTACTTCTTTCCCTCTCATCACTGTTCTGTGGTTCTTTTTTTTTTCGTCTAGCATTAAATCCTTCTATAACCCTCAGTGAATCAATGGATTTTATACATTATTCAATGTTTGTGAGTGCGACGGTTTCGAATATTACATGAGCGTGCAAGTTTAACAGTTCTATTCAATGACAGAGTGGGCAGGGTGCAGCTGATTCTTCTGAATGTCATGTGACCCACATTCATTCAATCAGATGGCCAGGATCTATGTTGTTAAACATCCTATATTCAACCCACTCTTCCATCATCTTGTGACCCAAAGGTCATTCACACAATATAATGTTAAAGTTAAAGTAATGCTGAAAAAGAAAAGAAAATAATATCTTATAAACAAGATGCAACTCTGCCAGCACAAATGACATCAAACTGCAGTAGAAGGTATACTGAAGGAAAGCTTTTGTGCAAGGTCTTGGTGCTAATCATATCTCACAATACAATGCAATATAATTGTGTTCTTCCAAATTCGTGTATTTATCAGAGGCAAATCACTTCATGTGTTCTTGAAACCATGCATACTCTTTGTGAAAAATGGCATGGCAAGGCAGAGAGAGACAGAGAGAGGATGGAGAGGGGTAGTGGACGTGCAAGGAGACATATTTTTTAGTTAGTTCAAGCCGACCACATATACAAAAAAAAAAACCAAACAAAAATGGAAATGACACGTGAACATGCAGAGTGACCTCCTGTTAACAAAGTTATAGTTACGACGATTCACTCAGTGGTACCTATGACACAAGTCACGAGGGTAAGTGTAGATGCACTTGTGGAAGAATGAATGTCCCTGCTGGCAGTCAACACCGACATCTTTTAATGTTCTATCTCTGTGCTGAATCCGAATGATCTCTCCATGCGTTTTGTAAAGTGAACAAATTTGTTTCAAGGAGGCCTGCCTTCTTGGTTGTACAGTATGGACACTGTAAGGCCAATGTACGTAGGCCTTATGTTCAGTTCCTTTCATTTCAAGTGTTTTAACCTGAAATCTAAGTCCTGTTCCTTTGTCGTTTTTCTTCCTTCCACAGGCTGTCTGTCGAGCTGTGGCTTTGATGATTCATTTCTTCGAGTTATCAGAAGCATTTTGGACTTTGGGCATGATCGTCCAGATAGTACTCAAGGTAAATCAATGATCCTAGACGCCCGATCGTTGTTAGTTTTTTAATGAATTCCTTATATCATTGCTACATCCGAACGGCAGAGAGATTTGTCACTGTGGCTGTTTTGTTTGGCTTTGTTTTTGTCTGTTCATTACTCCTGAGAATTGGTCTCGTCTCTGATAGTAAAATATCACAGTATTGTGCGAAGTACTGCGTTGCTTGTTTGATTTCTCAATATCTTTCAAAGTCAAAAGGAACATACATGAGGAATATCTTTTCAGAATTTGGAATATCACTTGCGATATCTGTATGCCTGGCATTCCTTTGATGTTATCATTCACTCCCTACTCCGCGTGTTTCATGGACCAGGCTACGTACAAGACCCCAGACATTGGAAGCACATCTCAGTACTGCGCATTAGGTTGGATCACCCCTCTCTTCGTGGTAGCCAGCACAGCCGGTCTTAATCTCAACAAATACGGCAACGACACCTAGTACGTAATATCCGGTTTATTTTCCGCTTATTGCTTTGTAAGCCATCAGTTCACTACTTCATCCGGCTACTAATTTATAGTTGGCTAATTGACTGAGTAAAAAGGTTGATCGCATCTATTCTTATGTCTCCCCCATCCACCATTAACACCACCATCATAGCCGGTGTAAGCATTTAAGATAAGAAGAAAAAAAAAATTTCTCCAACTTATAGAAAAGGAGTTGCTATATGAACGCCGTTGAGTTTGGAATATTCATAATTTATCGATTATTCGGCCATCATTTCTATCCTGTGCTATATTGCATCGATGAATGGAATTTCCACATTCTGATGTAATGAACATTGTTGTTTTCTACTCTTGCTCAATCTCCCATTTTATAGCTGCTTTCTTCCGGTTGAGGAAGACATCATTTTTGCCTTCCTCGTTCCTGGTTTGCTCATCATAGCGGTAAGCCCTTCTTGTGATCTTGTTATTATTTTTGTTGTTGTTGTTGTGTGTGTGTGTGTGTGTGTGTGTGTGTGTGTGTTTGGGGGGAGGGGGGGGTATAACGCTGCTGATTTTTGTTACCCTGTCGAAAAAGAACAAAATTGATGATATAGTCCAATGTATCATGAACATTTGAAAGTTGAATTTCAAAAATGTAACAATCATGACATGTCCCTACTTCAGCATTTTTTATAACCCTATACGTCGCTGCATCTATACCTAGTTGTATCTGCTTATGGGGCTTATATAGTCCTGGGGCAGTGGATTAAAATATTCGACCTAAACCCTTTGACAGAACTGAAAGTATTTGTTCAAATACAAGAGTGAATAAGAGAATGATTTGCCTTACATTGAGGTATATCTGAGGAACATATTTATTAACAAATCTTGTGGGACGATTTGCATACAACTATTTTTTTTTTTACTGTGAGAGATATAAGACATTACAAACGTTTGCCCACATATTTAGAGAAACGTGTAACGCTAGTGGCGGTCGTTTACAGTTCATAATGGAATGCGAGGTAATGCATTTCGGGATGTGAACGATTAAAGCCCTGTCAAGCATAATATCGGGCATTAGAAACGATAACGCGTTATCGGGGGGTTTTATTCATTAAGAATAGTGTACTTATTCATATTTTTTCCTTCGTACATCTATCTATTTATTTACCTGTCTATTTACTTACTTCAGTACTTTGTCCCCAAGCTTTTTTCTGTTATTATCACAAGCATTTGGACGGCACACTGAGTTACTGATTCTGTCATTATGCCCATGATATTGTGCATATCACGTCCCTTTCTGCTGTGACTTTTTTGTGTGGATTTTCATTTTTGGAATTTCTATTTTAATTTCTTGCAGACCAATTATGTGTGTCTTTGCTACGTTCTCTACGAGTATGTAACGACGAAAAAGAGGGACAGGAAAAATCTTCCACAAGTTCTAAGTGTTGTGTAAGTAAAACCAGAACAAAAGGTATCGTCGGCAAAGTCATGTCATTATACATTCATCATTCACAATAAGCAAAATGAGACGTGCGTAAGACAGCATTTACACCATGCTCGGTATGGCAAATTATGAAACCCTAATGACACTGGATGGCAGTGAGTTAGTACATTATACTAAATTGATCTTGGGCACTTTGCATACTGAATACAACTTCCCTCGTACTACTTAGTAAATACTTTCCATCATGCCCGCGCAAATGGTTTTAGAGATCGGATATCTTTCTAGCCGATGAAATGTAAAGCGTTTTACTCGGATGCTCCCATTTTGCCACTTTTAGTTATGCGCCATCTGTGGTCTGCGAGGGAAAATGAAATGCTCCATCAGAATTGACGCGCAGACATGATCGTGCAGCAAAATGCTGACATGGTCAAAAAAGGGGAAAAAAAACAAGTTTGTACTTTTGTAGGAGCAATTTTCCTATTAGCAAGCATCATGCTCGAATTGAGGCAGACGTAGGCAAATTAAAACCTTGAATATGGTCGCAAACCTATCAATTTTTTAGCTCATGAAAGCAGTGTTACATGACGAATGACGGATCATCTATAAACCTCATGTCATCACGTATTACCCTGATTATTATACATCGTCACGCTATAAACATTTAGAGCATGCGAATGAAAATCAAATACTAGCTATTTCTATTTCTAACCACGTAACCAAGCCGCAATTTCATCTCCTCTGTACTCGCAAATTTAATAGGGCGATATCAATTGACAAATGCCGTATGGAGTTTTCTGGAAGTTGGGGAAACCTAGCAAAGAGCGCATTGAAATGTCTCAGGTACTGGTAATACCCGTGATTGCACACACAAAAAAAGAGATAATAATAATGATAATAATAATGATAAATCTTGAAACTTGGCCAATCATGCAAATGAATTTTGCGCTCTAATATTCTAACACTTGTACTTCTTCATATTTACACAGACCCAATGCAAGAGCATGCGCCGTAGTTTCGTTGTTTCTCATGCTGGACTGGGGTCTCTTCATACTCGCCCTCCGTATGAACTTAGGGGCAGTAAACGCCGTCTGGGCCTGTAATAAACTGGCCGAGGTAAGCTATGACTCTACAATGAAGACAACCCTAGACTCAATGATGAAAGTCACTGGGATTCGGATATGTATACTTAGTATTCTATGCAAGAATTAAATAATAATTGGAAATAACGTCACGAGAACTTAGTAGATTCCCATGCATCACGGATTAATTTGTAGACTTGTGAAACTTGTGAATGTAAAACTGTTGAACATAGCAATTTAAGTGCGTGTGGCCCTTTTGTCACTTTCATGTGTCCGTGTCAATCCGGTCCATACAGACCTGTGTCTGGCTCTTTCATTGTCTTTACTCAGTGAAGTCCGAGACGAGGATGATAATGTAACATACCTATCAATAATGGCATTGATTACATGCTCAATAAGCAAAATGTGCATGAAATATAAAATCTCTGAGGAAATTCATCAATTGTCATTGTTTAATTATCTACTACCTCTTACCTTTTTTTCAGAGCATCTTCATTTTTCTTCTCTTTGGAGTCTTTAGCACGGAGGTAAGTCTTTATGTACGCACATTGCAGCAACCGCAACTTTGGCGAACAATGTGACTTGTTTCAGTAAAGGTACATGTACAAGTGTTGGTAAATCCATCATACAAACGACTCATATCTATCAGTGCTGTACCCTTATCGGGGTGGTCTACAGACACGAATAGCTATGTGAATTATATCACATGGTCAAATTACAGTATAATGTCCCTTATAATTATAAAGGATTATCATTGAGAACATGAATGACTGTCTTTCGGGAAACGAAGTCTAAACATGTTCTTCCCCCTTGAAAACAGTTTATTTATGAAAATTTTCTTTAAAGACAAAATGACCAACCCCGAATAAAAAAGAAAGAAATACTTAATTGTCTTCGGATTTAATGAATTCATTGAATTTGTATCTAATGTTGTCCATTATCTAAAGAAATAGAATAAAATCAAATAAGGATAATGGATCTGGCTAGTCAACAAAATGCCATCGTTGATAAGAAGCATTTTTTAGTTTTAATTACTATTTCACTAATTTCTGTTTCGTTTTTGTCCGTACCTAGCTCATTTGTCAATTCATTTTACCTCTACTTCATCAAACTCAAATGAAATTAGACGCTTCACTGCACATGTTCTGTGTTACTATTTCCAGGTTCAGTCGGAATACGAGCGACGAGTCGGACCCTGCTGCCCGTGGGTGCGAAAGAGTTCTCGAGCTGTCATGGATTCCCCCTCTCCCCGGCCGGGCTGGCGTGACGAAGTCTCTCAGATCAGCAACGCGGCAGAAAACAGCGTGATGGACAACGACAGCACAGTCATGATTTATTCGGGGCTCCACTCTGGTAATTCTGTGAACGCTGACTCAACGACCTCCCTGCGCGGACAGGGCTCAGCGAATTCACACATGCGTTCGCTGCTGAACAGTTCAAGTGGCAAGGCCGCGAGCATTTCGGGTTCTCTCGTGAACAATGGGAACGGGGATGCATTTAACAAAGCGGGCACCAGCGAACAAAATGGGAGACCGTCTTCGAGCAGGAGAACAAAGATTGACCCACAAAAGGCTAAGGACGCCCTCAATGATTCTACATCGTCAATAGCTTCCACAATGGCGTCCACATTGAATCTTAAGGTGATTTCTATGAATTTCTTTGTTTCTTCAAGAACATGTTCAAAATCGTCATTTCGTTTTACTTCTACTACTCTGAACACAAAGTGATTCTGCGAATATCAATGTTTTAAACTTATACCTGTTGAATGCTTAATTAGGTTTAGTCATTATAGTCATGTTCAAATAAAGTAAAATTGGATAATTTTCACATCAACAGTATAGATTATATATAGAATAGAAGCAAAACCAATCCCGAGCTCGGCCTCCTGCTATTTGATCCATTACTTTTAGCACGTATACATGTTCAAAGTACGAGTGCGTTCATTGCCTTGCGATTCTGATTCCTTGAAGATTAAACAGTTTTGAATGAAAAACAAACATAAATTCCTCCTCTTGAGGTGGTATATTAATGGTTTCCTCTCTGATTACTTCTTCAATATTTCGTAATATTTCTAGACCAAGCTGAAAGTATTCCCACTTCGGAAGTTGAATGATCAGGAGCACACACGCATTACGAACGCTGATCAGTCGGACTCACCAAATGACAGCGGGGATGGCAGCCCAGTCACAGCGCCAAAGAAGAGGGTCGGATGGGCAAAGATCATGGGCGGTAAGACGTGATCGCAGAGGATACACGAACACAATGAAAGCTACGGAACATTTGAGTCACGAACAATTCGCAGTTTTGTCTGCGCGCAGTGTTGGATTGAACTATTTCGCGTACTTCCTGTTGCCGTACATAAAAAGTATCTGAGAAGAATAGGCGTGTATGTGACGCGCTCTGAAACTATGTGTTCCTGCAGAAATGTTCGTGGCGAAGGACATCGTGTGGCGTTTCAAAACTCGAGTGATTTTCCTTCCCCAACCAGAACATATCGTTACAACATGTTCCGTGCGCACGATGGCAATTTCCGCGGCAGGTGTGGAACGTTAGAAAAAGGTACAGCATCAGTGAAGATGAGTGGTACAATGTATTTCATAGCCTCGTGTTTACCATGGTTTGCATGTGGAATTATTGACTATTTCACGGTTTCCCAAATTCGAAATATGTCAGGTTCTATTAAAAGAACGTACGATTAAATTCTTGTGGTGAAAAAAACGTAACTTATAGGTAATGCTACATTCTACCAAGCATCGTTCGTTACTGAATATGAAATTATCGCTTTTGATATAACTTCATGTATTTACATATTGAATTGGTTAGAGACTCTGCTCAAGCAAACGGAGAAGGAAAAATGAAAAACTTCATGTAAAGCTCGTTACTACATGCTACATACGCGGCATTTATAAAACTACAACGTTACAGACAAACCGTCTACTTATTGCATGTACATCGAGTAGAAGTGAAATTCATTTCTTTTGAGGGAGTATCCAGCCTGAAGATCAAAGTGTTTTACAATAATATAAAGAGCCCCTTGTAAAGAAGGAGCGCGGGAGTTGTGCCAAGCCGCCATATGGTTTGAAGCAAAGCAAAATGTTTTTTATCAGTAAAAAAGTGCCACCCTCTTAGATAACAGCTATTATAGTCTAATACTCCAGCAATTGTTTAGTTAATCACAATATACAATAAAGTCTTGTATTAAATCCTGAAAAATGTGTATGAGTCAACTAAAATTCCCTTTTCAAGAATTTCTTTATTTTTAGTAGGAGGGAATTGAAACATGAAAAGCATGCACCCCATTCGAAGAGCATGTTAGCTCTATAATCATGGAACTGTAGTGAGTAAATCAGAATTCTAATTAGATAGACCATAACCGCTGTATCGTTTAAAACGATTCTTACATTAACTTTGAATTGCAGTTATGATTCCTCGTATTATCTTCATAATTTCTTATTTCTCTAGTGTGAAATATGCAGGTTTCTAAAAAATTAATTGAAATCATAAAGACTGGCGGAAATTGATTTCACTTCCTTTTAATAGACAAATGCGATCAAATGTGATTCATTTTAATTCCAAGTTGGTTTCTTAGTTTCATGTTTTGTTTATGAATTGTTTATATTATATTTTTTCACTAGACCTTCTTGGTTTATGAAGAAAGGTGATTAGATGACATTTTCTAAGTTTGTACTACTGGACGAGATTTATTTCTAGTTTACAGGTAACTACGCTCTCAATCCCCGAGAATTACATACAAATTTGAAACATTTATTTTCTAAAAGGATAATAAATGAGAATGTCTTTCATTTGAATTTTACCATGTTTTATTCTGTACAGTCTGGTCTTGTATTCCAGCCCCTGGTGTCAGTTGAAGCTGTGCAGTCATTTGTTTAATTCAGATGCTTTCACGATCCTCTTTTGAACTTAGAAAACTGCATACATACAAACAAATTCTGCAAATGAGAATCAAAGCCTAAATCAGGACAAATGACACTCGCCTAGAGTGTGTATTATAAGTCAGTATAATGAATCGCAAGTTAACTGAAATTGCTCTTTGACGTACATACTAACTTGATATACCAATGATCAATATTTCTACTTCTTTTGTAAATTCGGATATCTTATTAATTCATGATTGGCAAATTTCAACAAAGTTGTATAAGAACAAGCTTTAATAAACCATACTTTTCAAGAAAAATCTGTATTATGTACATAAGTCTTATGTGTTGTCTTCAGAGTGCCATCTTACAACCATCACTTGTAATAATATGTGTGGCAAGTTTAAGTGTTCCAAGATTCTCATTTTCCACTGAATCGTTGCCCTTTAAGTAGAACCGTAGTAGTTCTTTTTTTTTTAATTTGTTTCGTTGGTGTTTCTACTTGCTTGTGATCTGTCACAAGATACGTGTTGTTGCTGTTGTTTTTTTGTCCTTGTCAACTACTGTCGTACCCTCATCCTGTTTTTATTAAACAAGCAATGATTGGTGACAAATCTAATAATAATAACACAATGTATTTATTAGACGCTCAATACAAATGGCATAATATACATACAGGTCTCGACATTTAACATAGGCGACGGCCTGGTGGCACGGGACCACTAAAATTGGTGCCAGGCCACCAAATTTATCCTTTTAATAGTGGCATACCAATCAGGCAACTATAAGATTCTAAACAGGCTGTTACTTTTGCTTTATTTCGGGCCTCTACATATCTTTTTCAAGCCATCAGAATTTCAGATCCGAAGATTTTAGTGGCTAGAAGCGGCCACCAGACAATAGTGTCGAGCCCTATGATAAATTATATACATATACATATATATATATATATATATGTGTGTGTGTGTGTGTGTGTGTGTGTGTGTAGAAAAGATGACGGAGTAGAGTGGTAATGCATTTTGACAGTCCAACAGTGCTATTTATTCAGACCAAATTTTCGACGAATACATTCGCCTTCCTCAGGGTCGACAATGACAATTCTGACAATTCATGACAATAACAAGGACAGTTCGACCCTGAGGAAGACGAATGTATTCGTCGAAAATTTGATCTGAATAAATAATAGCACTGTTGGACTGTCAAAACGCATTACCACTCTACTTCGTCATCTTTTCTATACTGGTACCAACACGCGGACTACAAGTATCATTATATATATATATATATATATATATATATATATATATATATATATATACATATTATATATATATATGTGTGTGTGTGTGTGTGTGTGTGTGTGTGTATCATATGTATATGTATATATATATATTAATACATATATATACATATCAATATGATATTTGTAATATATATTTGAAATAAAATCATATGTGTGTATGTGTGTGTGTGTGTGTGTGTGTGTGAGCATGTTCCTTTCTCAAGCTGGTGACTTAATTTCTTCTTCTTCTTCTTCTCTGTCCATCTTGGGTATGAATCCGGGTAACTGTAACAAAATGCGTGATGATCAAGGATAGAAGAATAGATATCAACATTAAACGTGATGTCTGTAGCCCAGTTCTGTCTTGTGAGATCCTCAGCAAGGTTGTAAAAGTATACTAGTAATCAATTTGAGGAGAGAAAAACAAACCCGATAAAGAACAGATTTCAAGGTAAATAAGAGATTATAATAGAACAACCAGTTATGGAGCAATCGATACCGCATCTTTCTACAATTGCATTTTTCTCGCCTGTAAAGGGCGTCTTTCGATCTCGAGTTTGCCAATAAATAATTACAATGAAGCAAAATAGCACAAAGAAGGAAAAAGTAGAGGAAAACAGGGAAACAGAACATTTTCTTTTAAACAAGGAATCTATTCTTATCCACCATCTACAATAGCCACTTGTGCTCTTTGAAGTGTCCGAGATAAGAGAGCATTAATCAATTGTTGGTAGAGTGCACTCACAGGGCTGAGCGAATAAGGTTTGGGTTATTCTTCTTGAATGTTTTCAACAGGTTGCATAGCAACGGGTATTGACAAAAACGCTTATCTTATTATAAGGCCTAATCTATACAATGTGTAAGGTGTTCAATAAGGTATGACACAAAAGTTTGACGAGCAAAGGAAATCCCAAGAGGCAATTCACGTGAGCACATTGTAGGCTTCTCCGTGACAAGATAGATCACAACATAACATACTCTGCAAATATTTTGTTGAACTTTTCTGTTATGAGTAAACTTGCTGTGTACATGAAATGATTAGGTTTTTATCTGTAATGAAAGACATGAAAATGTATGGCTATAAACATGTCGCCTTTGATTCCTGAAAACAGATTGACACAGGCTTTTATTTTGTAATTGAGTGCTATCCTGACTTAACCCTGACATAGCAGTTTGTATAGATTTCACGATTGGTCCTATATTATATCCGTGATTGGTCAGGAAAGCTCTCTCTTGTCTGCAGAGATATCCTCTTCACAAAAATCATGACATTTATATATATAGCACTATAGTGTATCATTAAAAGAAGTATCAACAATCTTCGGTTTTAATCCGGAGAAGTATGCTTCTAGGAATGCCTGCTTTATTTTGGAGATATGAAAGGACTATACCAAAGGCTGTTAAGATCGCTACATTCATGTATCGTCTTTATTTTTCAATCCAAGTTTTATGTTGTATTATTTTGTTATCAGAAAGGACTTTAAAAGAAACTAGTGTCTTAAGTCACATCTCTTTTATTCTTTTTATGAAACTTCAAATCTCAGTGGCTTTTCCTGTACCTTCTTTTTTATTCTTCTTCTCATCGCCTCAACGCGTTGGAGAACCTAAGGTTAGTTTATGAAACTAGACACTATAATATGATACTATGATTATCATGCCTGATCATTCATGATAACATACTTCCTTAAAAATATTCATAAACAAAGCTGACACAAATAGAGCTATACCTACATAGACTCTATGCCATCTCGGGGCGGTAATCCCTTGCGCAATTTTTCAATGTCGCGAAGATAGCCTGTGTCTGAGGCAAGAAGAAAAAAAAATGCAATCGCGTAACGGCGCCACTATAGTGTAATTTAATGCTTAAAATGTCTTCTATATCTCTTGAGCACCCGTCTCCTTCAGGCAAATAATGAAAGATAATGCAATAAAAAGGCTTCTCTTAGTGCCTGTAGTGTCAAACTCTACTCTGTATGCAGGCACTCATATTCTGCAACCAGTTGACATTTTGCTTGTGGCTAAATCCTTTCAGGGAATTACATAACTACGTGGTGTGAAAGGATTGTGAGAATAATAGGAGAACAAGTATCATAGTGCATTACACAAGAATGTCACACATAGTTGAAAATGCCGTAGACGTGCAGCGCTTATAATCGAGTGCCAAAAAGTTTAATTTCTTTAGTTGATATTCAGAAGCGATGCGTGCACTACAGGATAAAGGGAGAGAGGAAGCGAGACAGAGAAATGGAGAACGAGAGGGAGGGAGAGAGGGAGGGAGAGAGGGAGGGAGAGATACAGACAGATTGTAGAGAGGGGGAGATACAGGGAAAGAGGAAAGGAAAGGGAGAGAAAGAGAGGGAGAGGAAGAGGAAGTTAAAGGGAATTATTGAGGGAGAGAGACGGACAGACATGGAGAGAGGGGAGAGAGAGAGAGGGTGGGAGGGAGGGAGAGATAAAGAAAATGATATGGAGAGTTAGGTGACATAGGAAAGGAGAATCATGTAAGGTAAAATGTCATTCCTATGGCAGATTATAATATGCGGTTCATAACAATACACCTAAAAAGACTGCACAGTGGGAAAATCACGATAACTACATTAAAAGTAATTAATTTGGTCAATACTATGACAATAGCCTTTGTTAGTCGAAAGTATTCGCAGTGTTCAACAGACTTCGGAATAGAACGATCTTGGTCACAAACGATGATATTAACAACCCTCACTTACTTTGTACGTTGCAAATTGACTCCTACATAATCCCTTTTCTCTTTCTTTTTTAAACCCGCATCATGACATCAAAGTATTAAAGTAATAACTGGAATTGGAATGCACATTTCAGGCTTCTGTCTCGAGGTACACTTGTAGATAATCCTTCCAGTATTGCCTACCAACCATCATGGTTTATTATTACGTGGCTTACAAACCATACAAACGCCCAACAACAGTCATGTGAACCGGTCATGAAAGTATTCACTTTACAGTTAATGGGCAAAGAGGATTACAAATCAGCAGTGCGGATAACAAGTCCAAAAATCGATCACGGACAATCAAAATTAAATGGTCCTTCCCCTCCCCCCCCCCCCCCCGAACATAGCCACATCTCAACTCCCAAAGCATTTTAAGTCTTCACTCAAATGTAAGTCAAATATAATTCTTATTTCTTGATTTCTTCCCTCCTAATGATTGCATTTGCTGCCACTTGTCAAATCTTCGGTTGACTCAATAAATCATCATTTTACTTGGGGATTGTCATATCACATAGCGCTTCACGTGACATATTCCAAGTCGTTGTGAAGCGTTATTACACTTTTTGTATATCGCCTGAAGTAATGTTACCTCTAGTTGCCTTGTTATCTTTTTTATTATTCCTCTTTTCCTCTTCCCTTCCTCACATTCCCCATACTTCTTTCCCTCGTCAAATTCTTTTTCTACATCACTTCTTTTCCAGAAAGTTGACTTCTGGATGTAATTCATATCTTCAGCAAGTTTCACTGTTTTTCTCTTTCCATCTTCATAATCATTGATTGAAGTAGTAAAAGTAAAAGTGATTTTGTTTTTTTGTTTTTTTTTTTTTCAAAATAGTGGCAACAGAGATGATCAGTCTCTTTTCAAGACACTTGCAATGTGTTTTTTTTTCTCAAATATTCAATGAAGTGTTTGCCACCATTCACTTTCAGTGACCGGTGACTTAAAGTAATCACCTATTTTCAACAACTTTTGTCCACTTACATGCTAATGGCATAGCTTATCGCCGAGGCCCGGGGGCATGTCTGCCCTCTCGTGACGGAATTACTCAGCTCTATGGCACTCACCGAGTATCTTGGATACTAGTATACAATACTCCCCGACCAAGTAAAAACAGCCTACAGGTGCGGGCAGCATTGTCGGTATTGCCTCAAGAAGTGTATTGGAATCTTAAGTTGCTTAAGGGTTACTCATCCATTAACGAGAGTCCATTTTCCCGGAAGGGGCGTTTGAAAGGCTTGACAGGAAATAATCTCCACTGGCTTATTCCTACATTCACAGCATGTTTATAAAATTCATCCACTTGAATTATACCTTACCTCTTCGATTTTTTTTTCATCCAGATGCCAGAATGTTAACTTTTCAAGGCGAATTTGAATTTTCGTCTATTGTCAATTAGTCGACGGTCACCCCTAGGCTAGGATGGAAGAGGCTTACTATCCTCAGACAAAGTGGACATTGAGCGTCACTGTAATCCTTCAATCACAATAGGACAATAAAAATTGTCCGCGGGGCAGGAGCTCCAAGTCGTCAGAGTCTCTCTTTGTAAACTACACTTGCACACCTTGCCTACCATCTTGTATCTCTTGGTCTAAAAATATAATCGAACGCAAATCTCAACATCCAAACATCGTCTTCAAAACTAAGTTCAAGTCGGTCCAAAAATTAAAGCTTAGAATACTTTGAGACTGTACTGGTGTACAATGTGGATACTATAGCACAAGGAAAGGAGGAAACTCACGTGCGTCTACTTTCTTTCACAAGTGGGACGTCTTCGAATCCGGCGGCACGACAGTTGGTAAGTAAACACAAACTTGACCATAGTTGGGAATAGACTTGCTGTTTGTTTTACATGTAAACATAGCAATAATGACAGCATCTGTTCTGATACAGTATTATAATATCATTTTCTTTTCTCTCTTTCTCTCTTCCTGTCTCTCCCTTTCGTTTCTTCTCCATTCCTCTATATCTATTTTTTTCATAATAAGTCCGTATCTTTCATTTTGTTTGCCGTTGAATGAAGCCAGTAATGTTATATCAATGACGTAGATACACCATTCAGAAATGTACAAAGTTGTGTATAGAGTGTATGTAGGCCTGTATACAGCACATTGTGAAGACATTGCACTTTCAAAATGTTTCCAGAAATATCAAGCAAAAGGCTTACACATTCCCATGTACACTGTAAGATGTGCAAATTCCAAACTTTTGCTGCTACATGTACATGTAACTTGCTGCAGAACTTGCGTATCGCTATATATTATAACGTTGACCACAGTTTGATCTACTTTGACTAACTGTCATAGATGTCAATGTACTGTTGAGATAAAGATATACAATATTGTAATTAGAGTTTTTGGATCTACACTATGTATGATTTGTGCACTTTTCGGTGTAATCTTTGAGTCCTTGCAGACTTCATTGACAAAAGAAATTATTATGATAAACATTCAAACACGGTCAGCTTCCATATTGCAGCTAGGACGCACAACTTCGTTGTTTGGGAATGAAAACTTGACAATGATGTATAATATCACTTTTATAATATGTCGAAACAAAACAGGTAACAGAAGATATCACTAAATCTTTCAAAGTGTACACACACTTAAAAGTGGGCGTCAAAATATCTCATTGTCTGTTTATGTATATGAAAACAGAAATCGCAGGACGTGTTCATCTCTCGTTATTATTTGAGCTCCGGCTGTCTCTGGCTCTGAGTATTTTTATGTTATATCTGCATATTTAACTATGTTGTACGTGCCCTTTCACCACGTACATTGTACCTTTACAGGTATGTACTGTATATCATTATACATTGACGGATCCAGATCGGGCGCAACCGGGTGACGCCACCCCCCCCCCTTAATATTTCGTTAAAAACAAAATATTACAAATTACAAAAATGAATTGAAACCCGGAAGTGGCACCAGAAAAATTAGTTGCACCCCTCCCCTTTACAGAATTCCTAGATCCGCCCCAGCTGTTAATGAATGCAGTTCCTCGGTCATTGAAAGGTGCCTTAGTAGTGATTCTTCTAGACAACAAAAAAGTCACAACACTTCAAACGGTTTCTGATCCACGAAGATGAAATAAGCGTGATTTTGTTCTCAAGAAATGGAAACGTTCTAGTTTATAAATGAAGCAGATTTACATAATAATTATATACACACATTGTACTGTATGAGTGGTCTAAAAACGAGACAGCTCACCTTCCTTGTACACGCTTTGTAAATGCACGTTCACATGTTGTACATTAAACTGTACATAACACTGAATGAAGTAACTGATTGGACGGGAGAACCTAAAAAACGCAATACATATTGTTTAAAGGCATATAGTATTCAAACTGTAAATTTGCTCGACGTATTGTACCACTTCTGATACTGTATACATTCATGTATTACACTCGCAGAAGCGTTTGTGGTCAGAAGTTAACCGTCGTTGCATGCCGCTAGTATTTTTCTTGTACAATGTAAAGTGATTAAGCAATAAGACTCAAAGTGATATCAACATAATTATACACTGCAAAAAGTCCGGTTTTAAATAGTGAACACCGAGCTGGTGTTAAATTTTCGGTGCTCATTTATGGTGTTAAATTAACACCTCCGGGTGTCATTTCCAAATTTTAAACTGTTTTTTGAAGAGTTTCTTAGTAACTGCACTTCTTGTTGATTTTTAATTTAAACAAGACGATCAAGAATTTTACATTAAAATACTAGATTTTTGAAAAAATGTGAAAATAAATTTACACCAAAGTAACACCAGCTGGTGTGGTCTCTTATTGAAGCTGGACGGGTGTTAAACCACTGATATTAACACCAACAAATATCAAATCAGCACCATGTGGTGTCATTTTTGAATTAACACCAGTACAGTGTCAAAATAACACCAGGTACAGTGTCAAATTAACACCACGAAGTGTCAGGTGAACACTTTTCAACACCATCACAGTGCATTTTTAACACCTGTGGGTGTGGTCCTCTATTGAATTTGATCGGTGTTAGATTTAACACCCGTGGTGTTAAATCTAACACCGATGTTTTTACAGTGTACAGTATGTGAGTAAAACTAGAAAAAATGAAAATTCTTTTATTTCATAGATAGTACATCATAACATGTAGCGCGTGTCCCAGGACATCAGACCATGTAAAGGATTTTGGTCGTTACTCAGTGGAGACAAATAAATTGATCACTCATTCCCTCGGAGGTGGCCCAACTTACGATTGTACTGTCCGTACAGTGGCTAGTACAATTAATCAGCAGTCTCCTAAATCTGACAAAACGAAATTATCTTGATATGCACCCCCTCTTTCCCTCCGAAGGGAGAGGGAGCGGTATACAAGTATGAGATAAAAAATTGTTAGAATAGCGAAATTCAAATAATCGGAGACGAAAGAGTAAAAGGCAAAGGGAGAGAGAGAGAAACTGGAATTACCATCATAGCGTTTAACAACAACAACAACAAGAGGTTCAGAGGTTGACCCTGTATGCACTTTGAGCGATATATTTTTAGTAAATCAAGGAAGTAAGTTTGTACATCTTATCGTATTTAGCCAAGCCGTCTCAGCTTTGAGACCCCCTTTTACAGGGAAATGAGAAGAGAAACAATGCCGAAACTTGACTGGGTCTTGTCAATATTAAAACATTACACATTTTCCACGTATGTATTGATGAAGTGCATTTTATATACGTTTGGACCATTCTGTTGTTTCAAGACATGCCTGTCATTATGAATGAATGAGAGTTTACTATACATGTACTGTAGGTTGTTATTTTGAATGCCCCCCCCCCCCTCCGGCTAAGTTAATCAGCCTTTTCAAGCATTTGCTTGTTTAGACTCAAATGCCATTCCTAAGTGAATGAATATTCTGTATTACCCTAAGATGAACATTGTAGTGCTAATAAAAACACCATTTGCATCATGTTGTAGAAACAAGATCGGTACTATGCAAATTTCACAAAAGAATGTAGAATATTGATTGGAAATATAGCATAGCGCTTGTCATTACCTCAGCATAAAAATCCGTTATTCATTCCATGAATTTGGATAAGTTGCTATAATCGGATCTCAATTTTAGATTTCCACTTTCACGTACAAAATGTAGAGTTGTATCAGCGGGGGAAGGCTGGGTCAGAATGATGTATGATTATTATAGACTGGTTTTAACTAACGCATATCCCTTTACACCATGATAATTACTCTCTTATTTGCTCACTTTTTTGTTTTCTTTGTCTATGTATAGTTTAATTGGGATATTTCAGAGGTCACTCACTTAGACCACTTATTCTTTAATCTGTACCGGCAAATCATTAATAACGAGTTAACTACAACAAAATTGTAAGGATTCAGCTGCAATAAATCGTGTCCTTCATACCTCTGAGACAATGATGAGAATTAAAAAAAAGAATGTGACCTTCAATGTGGACTCATTCACACATTCCATACCAGTATAAAAGTACGTGGTGTCAAAGTTTTCCCCGAGTCCTTCCTGTGAAATCCTTACGGAACGATTCTAAAAGCACTAAGCTTTATCCATTCCTCGTTGTCATGTGGACCCCCCCCCCCCACCCCCGATTCTGTAAAAGTTTTGTTAATCTAATCTAACGACCGTGTCTGCCTACAATTTGTAAGCATAACCTTTAACGAATTTGAATTACGTACCTGTACTTTGTATATTTTCACCTTTTACACAACAAAGCTAACGTTACCTTGGGAACACTGATTGTAATAGTACATTACACCAATTAAAACAGTTACGAAGCGCGATAAACGCTTTGGGTCTTTCACTAATTTTAATCTACATACACGGTGTACATATAATGCCTTCGTAATTAAATCGGAGTTAAACTCTCGCGTATGGTGAGGGCAATAAAGTGAATGGTACATTGTATGTAAGCATTCATGCGGTACGTGCATCAGGCGGCATTTGTTTTAATGATAATGAACTTGACGGTCATTGCACTTTTGCAATTGCTTCTTTCGAGTCGATTTACATACTGGTGGTTGACGAGTGGCTATCAAGAAAAAGGGCGCAACTCCAGTTTGTAATTGCGCTTGTAGATTGGTCGATTATTATCATTTAGAAAATAATCACTTGATTTCTTCAGTCAACACGTGTTGAATCTTTTCGTTTTGATGCCGTTGATATTCTTCTCTTTCAGTTACCAAAAATTTACAAATTATTGTACTATGCCTCTCGCATTATAAAACATATAAAAGAGCAGGTAGTATATTAGTACACTAAACTTGCTAGAATATGTAGTCATATAACTCGAACATCTCATCATTTGTGACTACATGATTTTAGAATGATATTCATATATCTGTTACTGACAATTATTTTTTTAATCAATCTGCACCAGGGTAATTGCTGTTCCTTTGAAACAGCAATAATGTCATCCTGCATCAAAGCTCGAACACTGATTTGCTTGAAATATAAAAGAGTAAAATCCGTCTGGTGATTTGGCATTTGTGTGAGAGACGTTCACGCTGGAATTAAGTAACCTATTCGAAATATTTTATCTAATTAATCTTACAAGATCTTTTTGACATCATATCTATCAAACCTTGGCTTTGTGTTGCTCGTGTTTTCTCTCCCTCTTGCTCTATCTTTCTTACTCTTTCTCTCTCAGTCAGTAATGATATTTTCTCAAGCGGTGTGTATATAGGTAATCGTGATTGATGTGCCTTGAGCATAGTTCTAGGCAGATTATTGTATTCGCACAATGACTACAAATGTATTATCATTATTCTTTATCATTCAATGTAAGGTCCGACATTGTATCTTGTACAGTACATGTTGGCCACATCATGTTCCAACTTAACATTATTATACACCTTGTACAACACAGAAGCCCAAAACACGAATATGTACACTGTATAGGTACATGTACTTCAATGGCTGTCCTAACTTACTGTATACAGAGTTGTTCATCATCTCCATCAAAGAGTTTATGTTTTTGCCGAAGTTAGATTGCTTGTTTGTCTGTCTGTCTCTCTGTTTGTTTGTTTGTTTGTTTGTTTGTTTTGCAATTAACTCAAAAAGATGTGAGTGGATTTTAATGGAATCTTCAGAAAACTTGAAAGTGATATAAGAATCAGACGATTACATTACATGAGAGTGATCGCGATCACCGTCTGGATTAAGGGTTATTCTTCTTTAAGGATTCTTTTTATTGGGAAATAGGGCCACTTTCAGCATTCATGCATGTGCTTGGCAAAGACAAGCGCTCTCTAAGTGCTTTTCTAGCTGTTTTTCGGTTCGGGCAATACATTATGGTAAGAGGTACCTGTACATTGATATTTTTTAAACTTACAATTGTATGACAAAGCCCGACAAAACACTCTTACGAGACTGTGTGCACTTGTAGGCAGTGGTTCTAGGCATACAGTGTTTATTTCGTTGAGAATCATCCGGTATTTTAACTTCGCTGTCCCGCCAGCGGACACAGCTTACCGCGAGGAGGATCGGTACCTAATGATCGCCATTGAATGATCGGCGGAACAATAGATAGACCCCTCTATCTCTTTCTTCCTTTTGTCAACCTCCGCTATGCTCCGAATCTTCCCATACATCTTGCGCAGTGGTAGTCAGACGTCCCACGAAAGAATAATGGACAGAACCGACATCGATTTCCATCCCCCGCGGCATACTGCCAGGACTACTGTTAGGCTCACAAGGTTCTTCAACCAGATACCTTTAGTTGCTGTTATAAAAGTAGGGACAAATTGATTTGCTGTCGATTTGTATGCCTTAATAGATACATTGACAAACACTGTAATAGAAGGATAACCTCGCCACAGTCGTCTGGGTACGAGCTATAAGCAATAACAATTTGTGGAGGAATCCTGGGAGAGAGGAGAATGTGTTTACACCAGGGCCCCGTTTCATAAAAGATGTTAGGATGTCAACTCTTGCTGGAATGACAACTTCCTATAGCAACAGCCAATCAGGAAGCTGCATTCATGTCGTTACCATGACAATTGGCATTCCAGCAAGAGTTGTTATATCAACTTTTTATGAAACGAGGCTCAGGAGTACACAGACACACAAACACGGACAGGCACACATACACGCACACACACGCACACACACACACACACATACGCACCCACATTTATTTTTTGTTTTATAATATTCTTTATTTGAGTTTCATTCAATGTCAAATCCATATTAACAATAGAATTAATACGTCCACCAACAAAAAAAAACAGCTGTATTCTTCTTTCTTGTGCTGCTAAATCATTTTTCAAACATGCAGTATTATTCGATTCTTTTTACCAAATCATACGCTGTTTTTATAAGAAAAATGACATGAAAATCTGCATAATTCTCAGAAAAAGCTATTTCGATCAGCCTAATCAAGCCAATCCAAATGTGCCTTATCACTCACACTCTGAATAAGAAATGTGTGCTACTCAATCACTTTTTAACTTAACTTCCTTCTTTTTTTCTTTTCTTTTTTTTTTGGCAGAGCACACGCTATATACATAAATATATCAGATAAAGCATAACTCTTAAAAGGGAAAAAAATCTTGATCAACTTGATCAGATTGCTCAATATCCACTTCATAACATGAATTCTCTTACACTCTCTTGAGAATACAGCATTTCCTGAAACATATCATTTAAAAAACTCTTTACTTAACCGAACAAAACTCATCATCATTTTTTTTTTCTATCTAACCAATCAACCTACCCCTCCCCCGTACAAAACAAAATAACCATATGTGTATATCATCAAAACAAACCATATTCCTGCCTGGCCCCTTAACCATTATTCTACTATTACCTAACGATACATCTGTACCTAACCCTAACTATCCCCACCTATTTCCCCACTAACCATTACTCTACTCTTACCTAACTACATCTACCTATAACCCTAACATCCCCACCTATTTCCCCACTAACATATCCCCCCCCCCCCCGTAGCCTTCCCTCAACACACACACCCATATAATATGCACTAGACATCAACCAAAACAACAACAACAACAACAACATACCCACCAGTGCGCACTCACAAATACCAACATTTGCACGCCAAATCACACTACATACTTGTGGTATCTTGGTTACCTGTTTCTTTGACAGTTAGACACACACCGAATTAAAACCGAAGCTAACTAAACATTTTACATGGGAAAAAAAAGTGACCACCATAATGCTGATGCCTAAACTGACCTTACATCTGACTCTATGAAAGTTTCAACTGCTCCCATTTTTGCAAATGAAAACCAAGCTTACCTGCTTGAACCGCAATGTTCTTTTCCTCCTCTATAAAATTCAAAACAAATTTATGCTCACGAAGCTTTATAAGCGCACACTCACATTAACACAGATTTGTATTCGTTTTGAATGGAATACATGTATGTGTCGCTGCTGACGGAGATGTCGATCTCCTTTAGATGCAGCACGTCCAATCGAGCAAACTCTGACAAATTGTGACAAACTGACTCAATATTTCGTTGACTTTTCGAAGATCTTTAACACAAATTTAACCAAGAAATCATTGGTATTAAGTGTATTTGTCAGGGGTGGAACCTCCATAACAGCTAAAAAGTTTAAGGAAAGATGATGATGATGATGACGATGATGATGGTGATGATGTTGATGATGATTTTGATGATGATTATGATGATGATGATGATGATGATGATGATGATAATGAGAATGATAATGAACAAAATTTGATAGCCCAACTTATCTTTAGAATATTCAAAGGCGCCCGGCTCCCACAATGTGTCACACACAGCATTCACGAAGTTGCTGGAAAGAAAAAGAGTGGGATCTTTAGATGCAACCTTAAGATACATACAGTGTAGATACACTTGTATTCTGGTACTCTGATGGAGAAAAACCCAGAGTATTATAGCTGATTGTGATTTTCATTAGTTGGACTAAAATGGAACCGTGGAGGTGTCAGCGCTCTTTACACGTGCAATTCACAAATTAGCCAATAACTGAATGAACACAATAAAATACACATTAATGAGCCATCTGCCCACACAATGGGAGTGAACCAAATCCTCCAGGGTGCATCGAGATACTTAATCCAGCAAAATGAAGAGGATTATGTCGTCAACGACGTTTCCGTGGGGTACAGAATATCGATCGCTCAAGATGACAAACAATACCGGCCCTGACTTTACTATCGCCCAGTGGAGGAAGAAATGTGTATATTACGTAATAGACCGCGTCTGTAGTTAGAACATTCCTGAGCGTCATGTGTGATTTCTCATTACATTGCGTAATTAAAACGTTATTGCTTCCTGATGTAATCTAAAAGTCTGCAGTAATGCGATTCATAGAAAGTATTTCACACCACTATAAGTTTCCGCCAACACTTCTTCAAAGTTATAACGGAACAGAAAGCGTTTTATGCCACAAGATGCTCAAGATGGCAAAGGTTTGATCAGAGAACGTCACCTTTTAATAAATGACCCAACGCAATACGCTAGCAAAACAATTGTATCCATGTTCTTAATGTAAATGAGTTTTCATTTTCAAACCATATTGGTGATGTGACGTACGTTTCAAACCATGAAAAATTCTCTTGACAGAACTGCTACACAGATCCACATTCGAATTCTGCTGATAGCAGAGATGCTATTATGATTATGTTTCTTGAAATGACGATTTTAGATAGCTGCAAGAGTTCAGAAGTTCTGCAAAGAGAAACAATCTGCATGCTACGTGTATTTCCTCCTGCAAATTTAAAGATACTGTATGAAAATAATGGAAGTGAAAACCATCATAATAATCTTTTTCTTTTTAATAGTTGAATAACTAAGATTGTGTCTATTCAAACGTTTGTTTTTCGCAGGTATCGTTTCATATACAACGAGAGCCAGAGCAGCAGGATGTCTAGAACAAACAGTGTTACTCCCCTCGTGCCTGAAGTAACTGAGGTTTCACCAGCGAATGCAGATCATATTAACAATGGCTATGTTAGAAACACTCAAGCGTTTGAACTGATTCCTCCAATCACTCAGTCGAACGGCACACCGAAAATCAGTTCGCTGCAGCAAAACAACGATATCAAAGTCTCCGATGACCAGGTTCACGACAAGAAAAATGGTGGTCACTTGGTCGTCTCGCTGGAGCCGGAGGAAAATGAGAAGGGAAGGAGTTCGTTGGATTATCGCACAGATCTCGACATGGATTTCTACTACTGTCTGAGACCCCTCCTGCTGTGCATGCAATTCTTTGGTATTTGGCACGGCTATATCGTTGATCCTTTGCACAACCCTCCACCAAAGACGTTGTTCAAGAAAATATTCAACTCTAAGAATTACTCCGTCGTCGTTCAGATTTTCCTCTGGTTCAACGCCATCCGCTACTTCCCTTCATTCTTCACCGGTTCCCTGCTCGATCCCCAGCGCCTGTTCGCGAAAGTTATCTTCCAGGTGTTCACCCTCCAATGCGCCCTCAACTCCAGTGTCTTCTTCTGGTGCTTGTCCAAACCAAACAAGGTTGCCATCTTCTTCCACCATTTCGAGGTTTCGATCCAAACGAACCCTGAGGCTCGCGTCGACCCCCGCTGGCTGCGGAGAGGAAGCTGGGTGTGCGCTGTAATCGGTTGCATTTTCATCACCATCCATTTTCTGAACCAGGGGACCAACACGATGCTTCCTCTCGAGCTCTTCAGAAACAACAGCGTGATCTTCAGTGCTCCGATGGAGAGCAGTTACCCACTCCAATTCCTTTTCCTTGTCATTTTCGTCTACGACTTCGCCGCATGGGTCTTCCCTCTCCTCTTCTTCATCCTCATATGTTTAATGTTATCTCGTCAGTTCGTCCTCCTCGACTCCCGCCTGGAAAAGTCCCTCCGCATCGCGCGCCTCGACGGATGCTTTCCGAAGGACTTTGAGATTCTTCGTCGGCAGCACGAGGCCCTCGCCACTGCTGTGGACACTTCAAACGACGGCCTTTTCACGTTCGTCAATCTGGTAACTTACATGACCATGGCACCACTTGCTTGCTTTCTTCTTTACCGCATCATCTCACCTGTGAAGTACGCTCTGGGTATCACCGGCTGGGTCATGTATTGGACGTGGATCATCTCTATCTTCATCAATGTCATTGTTGCTTCTTGGATCGCCGCACTAGTTAGTGACCGGGTAAGTCAGACTGTTCACCAGTGTATTGACGTGCAAGAGATAGAGGAAGAGAGACACAGAGAGAGAGAGAGAGGGGGGGGGGGACACGCTAACAGATAGACATGAATAAAGCATAGGCCAGTAAGCAAACGCCTTGCGTCGATGTGTATGAGGAGATGCACTATTTGTTTTAATGTCTTACGTCGTTACCGCTTTCTCCCCAAACTTCCATGCCTTCCCGAAGCATCTCTTCATATCTTGTAACCTGTTTAAATTTCGCTCAGTGTTTGTTTACTTAGAGGATGACGTTAAGTCTGTCAAAAATCAAAAAAAAAGAAGAAAGAAACGACAACACATTATATATTGTGCGTACATTATACGTTAATAATGCAATGTACACATGTGAAAATGCCAACCGAATCCTGATTGCGTAAAGATGGAGTCTTGTGACGGCGTCCCGGTTTCATGTTGTCTCTGTCATGACTAACTAAGTATGATGTTGTTGCTACTGCTGTCGAAAACATTTTTAATTCTCAGAGTTGGTCATAAATTCCATGTGATCTCATGCTTTCTTCAATTCCAGGCTCACGACCCTAGGGAGAGGCTCTTCATGGTGAACTTGTGGAACATCACAAATGAGGAAATTATGCAGGTATGTGTTAAGAATTGTTTAGATTGCAAATAAAAAAATAAAAAAAAATACGCAATTAACTGAACCCATTGCTCCCGATTTCCTGTAATTAACCGTAAGTTCATTACGCGACAGACCACTTTCCGGGAAACAAAAGTTTAATAAGTGTGGAATGGCATTGTTGATGTTATTAACAACGTATATAGCGCATGGAACTGAGGGAAAAAAGAAGAAGAAGTGATGTCAACCATACAAAAATCACTTCTTTTGTAATTAACGGCATTCTACTGATGATAAAGGCACCAGAATTTTAGGGATCGTGGTATTAACAATATATTCTATGTCGCCATTCTGATGCAATTTGACTTAAAAGGTGATCTTTGCCTCATGTCGTTCCTTGATGAGACTGTTTATAAATTGTATCCGAAAATCAAATTTGAATAAATCAGATACCATTAGATTACTGAAGTTTGTCTTCTTTGTATTGTTTATATTTTTTCGCACTCTTTTGCAAACTTTTAGATGAATGTGTTCCTCAACCGCCTCAGTGGAGATCCGATCGGCTACACGATTTTCGACCTTGTCACTATCACCAAGCCTTTCATTCTCACGGTAAGATTTTACTTCCTTTATTGAAAGTATTGTATAGACATGGCTGTATATGAATAAATGGGCATCACGCCAGTTTCGATTCACAGTAGGCCCTTTCATGAAAGTAATTAACGCACGAAGTGTTTTGACATTCTATTGCCTTGATTCCTATTCCGCTGTTATTGAGAAAGTGTCGGTACATCCGAATGCTATGACTAAAATATGATATCGTTTTCTGTACTAAAAGTGTGCAATATATAACAGTAAAGCGTACACGTAAAGGATAATATGCCAGTTTTTCACAGAAGTCAAACTGATTAACGTAATAATTCACTTTGTTGCCATGGCATTTCATGTTTGATGGCATCATATTTACACACGAATATCTCGAGATTCTTAAAGAAGTATTAAAGAATACAACGACAACAGAGAGGATAGATTTCAAGTATACTTCAGCGCTTGTATTATTTTCTTTCCTTTTTCTTAAAGAAGCTGTTAGCTCTTTCACCCAGTGTAAACTCAATTTGTTTGTCCATACTCTTTCTTCAGATCGGTGGTCTTTTGTTGACCTACTATGCCCTCATCTCAGAGTTTCAAGGTTGAGCACAGCTACCGGCCTATATTCAGGGACTTCAAAAAGAAAAGATAGAAAAGAAAGAACTATGGAACACGCCACGAGATTACTTCATGATTCGACTTTCCTGTCGAGAGTGAGAAGTGATGACGATCAGGAGCCAAGTATTATAAAGATTGTTAATTCATTCAATGGGAACAGCGGTCGGCGTTTGTCTGGTGGCCTTTAGAGCAGGCTACCCTGGATTCTTGGATCCTTGGAGGATTGGAGGATTGTGTGATGGTAACGCACATTCTTCTTACTTCGCATTAGTGTAACGAGGAAGTTAGGAGGAAAGGATTACAAAGCAAAGTGGTGCCATAAAATACATGTCACCGAGTCGCGATTACGATGCTGTAACACATGTTGTATACTTTAAAGATTCTACTTGCACAGTAATAAAACATGCATGAAGTTTTTATCGTAGCAATGAATAGAAAATGTTATCAAGTGTATGTCATTGTAAATGGTGTTTAAAGGTTGACAAGGATTGACTTGACTCAATCTAATAGAGGAATATTAATGTCGTGTCTAATGCTATCACTTTTTTTGCAATGTAAATTAGTGGGAGTTATGTAATTGAGTGTTTTTAGAATGTCTACAAATGATCAAATTTGCTCCATTTACATGTATATTGGGCCCAAAATTTAAAAACACACAGGTAAGAAACGCCTGTAATTGATACTACCTATCTTACACTGAGTTTTACACCTCTAATCTGGCAATTTGCTGCTTTCTACAAGAGAATCTTATGATTATGATCACGTAATGCTGCCTACAATCATAAAGAGATGCTTGAGGGGTGAACAAAGGGGCCGAGGAGACACGGGGACATGGAGAAAACAATATCTTTTGCTCATGAACTGAATAAGTTTGAGGTTCGAAGGTTTTTCTGTACATAATCTTTGCTTGCCAATCATATTATTATCTAACACTCTATTGTATACAAATAGTGGTCTATTGTATGTCTTATGTCGTAAGAACTTTTTTGAGATGATCAATACAGTCACATTGCGATGGTGTGGGTCTCATCAATGTCTCCCGTGTAGCTCACTATATAGCTGGCTCTCTTCCCACGTACTCGCCTCTACAATAGCGAATGTCGTGTTGTTTCATTGCTATTATGGTTGCCGTGTGAGAAACATAATCGTGAATAATCATTTGAATAGTTTTTATTATCTATTCGTGTATTTTGTGTATTTTTTAACATAACGGAAAACAGGAATACACACACATAAATGCACATAAAATCTGACAGATAGGCCAGCTGTACGCCAACATTGGCAACAGAAGAGAAAACAGACAGAAACAGACAGACAGACAGACAGACAGTCTGACTGACTGACAGAGACGTAGATAGACAGACAGAGTGTGATATAAACAGAGGAAGGTAGAGAAAGACAAGTACATAAAGAGTTCGAGTTGTTCGTTACCAACATACATGTAGCTCTGGCATACAACCTGTAAAAAAATGAATTCGACAAAGGAATTGAACAATGTCGATAAAAGAAACAACATCACGCACAGGAGACACTGCCTCCTGGTAATGGACAATATAAGAAAGGAAGCAATACAGAAACATGTGGTTCCATTACTGTATAATTTCCCATCCCACCTTTGCATTCTATCGAGAGATTCATGTGTCTCGTTCGACTGATTTCTGTAGGCCTACCTATGAAACATATCATATTATCAACATAAAAAGTTAAATGCGCTCATGTTAACACAGTTTCATGTTGAATTCTCAAGTTTAATAAAGAATGATACATAAACATTATTGCATCACTCTTTGCTACATATTTTGAAAAGATGATCAGTCTTCTAGTTTGTGTGTGTATGCATGTGTGTGTGTGTGTGTGTACCCGCGTGTGTTTGGGGTGCCTATTTCGTGTGTGTGCGTGTTTTTACGTAAATGTGCGTGTGGATAAGTGTGTGTGGTGCTTTTATCATAAACTCATTTCACTATACCTGTTACCCGTAGACAGTGGAGAACGAAACAAAAAATGAAGTGAAGCTGTCAAGAGTTTGAGCGAATCGAGACTGCATGCATTCAGATGTATGCTGAATCGTATCAAAGTTAATGTAACAAAAAGACACATTTAAAGTTTTGACCCTTTTCTTTATGAAGCGCTTCATTATCATTCACCAATTTCTACATATCTACTCGTGTGTCTCTTATGCAAATGTATGTGCGTGTGTGTTTATGAAAGGGAAATGGGAGCGAGAAATATACTACATTACACTAACGCAAAGAGATATGCACGGCCTTGTCCGTGTCAGTTCACTAACATCCGAAATAACACCTACTCTCATTAGAGGATAGGTAGACAAGCAGGGTGGTTATACGTTTGACAAGTACAGTACTTGGATAAGAAATGGTTAGATATGTAGATCTTTATAATTATTATGTGTGTGTGAAATTAACACAACATGACCGAAAGAGGGTAATTTATTATGTAAGTTATCCACACTCCATGTGTTGTACTGTACATGGGTTTACATGAGAAACGAAGAGTTTCATATTCCTTATACACTTTCCTCGGACTATTAACGTTATCCTAATCCTCTCCTGTCCGAGTAGAGAGTTAGAATAAACAATGCGAAGAAAGACTATCGGGCCGAATCATAACGTTCACGTATAATCGATTTCTTTGCCGCTCAGACGTTCATCGAGCACTACCGAACAACTTAGGGTTGCAGTTTGTCTTTTTAAGACTTTACTTTGACATTTGGTATTAAATGTATTATGCTGTAGTATGGATGAAAATATACAATTTATCCAACAAATTGCGTTGTAAAATATTATGTTTATGATTATACCACACTATTGCAATTACAAGCATTTCTTGTCCACTGAAGAGTAGACAGATTTCACTTTATAGCCGATCGTTTGCCAAATAACAACAACAAAACAATTGTATCGTACGTGCAAAATGAACATTTAATCCACTCATGAAGAAGAAGCAAAGAAAAAAAAACGCTTAAAGTCTGTGGCAGGTCAGTATAAAAACACAAAAACAGCAACATAGACAGACACATGTGATTTCCCCGACTGCTGGGATTTTACGCGTACATCTGAAATGTATATCATTCAAGCAGGAAAAAGCAACAAAACAAAACAAAATATGAATTTTGGAAAAGAGGAAAACTTGTTTGAGTATAACAGTGTAGGGAGTCGGAAAACTAATGAAGTTCGTGTGTCTATTTCATAAAAGTAGTTTTCACCCTATATTCCATTTAATATGATGCCTTTTATAATAGTTCATGTTAGACAGTTTGATGCCGTTACACGATGATGCCACAAGAGTGTTAGGCAAAATGTTGAAAGCTCAATTAACATCTATTCACCATACTAGCACTGTTTTGTCGAGTATCGTTTCGTTGAATATCAACGACAACTGAATCCCGCGTGGAGGAAAGAATAATGTCGTAAATCAAATCAAAACCAGGAGGAGCCGACATTTTGCAGCCTTGCGGGAAAACACGGCTAAGATCATCAACTAGATTTGACCAACTTCGATCAAAATTGTTTGATTGCTCAAAAAGAGCAGTTCTGATACATGAACCACCCCTCTTTTTTTCTCTCTTACAGTAGGCTATGCTATGGCCAAGGGCGTCCATAGCTTTTTTTTAAAGATATATTTGGGGAGCAACACAAACTGTACCATATTGCGTGTAATGGAAATCTGTTGGGTTCGACAATGATGTCAGTGATGCCGAGAGTGGGAGCGGAGCCCGAAGGAGGACGCGCAGACGCGGTCGCATGTTGGGCACGCAATAGCCGAAGAAGGGTCGGGATCCTTTCTCTGCGGGCTTGTCGCTTCTGGTCATGGTTTTCGAGCTCTCCTCGAATATTCGAACATATTATTTCATCCCTATAATCTAATTCGCAAGCTTACTGGGTGTTAGACACAACCTTTTGGGTAACGTATGCTGGGATTCTAAATATGTTGGCGAACCGGCGAGTTGCTTGGCATTGTAGCGCCAGCATCAAAATACCGTCTACCTTGGTCTTCAGAACACGATGATACGGCACAAATATACAGTAGAGTCAATTTATACAGCAAAAAGGGTCTCTAAGTAGGCCTACGTGTTCTCTCCTGCACCGTCTGTATTGATATTGCGTAAATATTAAACATTCAGCGCGGCAAAGGTGACCGACTTCTTTCTCTTCTTTTTCAGTTTGAGAGTGATGTGTCTATTGCCGTGTGTCTTGTTTTGCTGTACATAATTTCGCTTCGATGTTTATTACCTCCGCCAAGAACACTGAAGGAGGTTATATTTTTTGTTGTTTGTCTGTTTGTTTGTTTGTTTGTCTGTCTGTCTGTTTGCCCGATTGATCAAAAAGAATATGAACAGATTTGGAGCTATCTTTTTTGTTATCAGCATTTTTTTTTTTTTTTTTTTGGGTGGGGGGGAGTAAAGGAGGGCAGATTTTTTTAAAGGATTTTTTTTTCAAATATCAGTAAGGCGATCATGAACGCTAGATGGCGCGCTTGCTTTTGCGACCCTCACAGCCACTGCGTTGTTGGCAAAAAAAAAAAAAAAAAAGAAATGCAATGGCGGAAGGTCAGCAGTGAGGGCGTGTTTTCATAGTCCACACGATGATTTGAATGTAGGACCACAACTTAGGATAAAAATAATTGCAATATGGATGGAGGTGGTGCTTGGCGGAGGTCTGCACTCTCCTTGTGTGTGTGTGTGTGTTTTGTGTGTGTATGTGTACACTCTGTCATAAGCTACGTGTAAATAAACCATGTGTGGGGTTTTTTGTCCACTACTACTGCTACTACTACTACTACTACTAAAAAAGCTACGTGTAAAACGTAATGATTATTTACATCACTCACTTTCCGTGTCGTTCCTTGTCAGTAATTACAATAAGTATGTAGAGCCTACTTTGCATTGTTACATGTGTTTACCAGGTCGTTATTCCGGAATTGTGAATGTCCAAAATTTACATTGGTTGTTACTGTTGATCAGGAAACAAAAAAGAGTTCGGTAATGAGAAAGCAAAAGAAAAAAGAAATGTTTTGCTCAACCGAAAATGAAGCAGGATTCGTTTCTTCGGAAATAAGATAGACTCCTTCAAATGAAGAAGAAGAAAAAAAGAAATCCACACGGTTTACAAACTAATATCAAAGTGTCGCCTGAGCAAATACATGAATATAAATGGATTAAGGTGTACACGCTGCCTATACTTTACTGCTCCCGGCACGCCTGCAACCTCTTATTGTATTTCAGTTTAATCTTAAATTGTTCAAAGGACAACCACAAATTAGTTTTAAGGGGTGCGTGTAGGTTTTATACTCCCTTCAAATATACAAACACTCACACAAAATATGAAGTTTATTGGAGCTCTAAGGAACAAACAATACTATATCAATTTGAAATTGTGACATCGATGGCATCAATTGATATGCTTTCTTTTTTCCCCCTGCATGTTATTCAGAGAAGTTGATTGCATAAAGCTCCATTACATATAATGTACGCTCTAATCATATTTTCGTTTTGCGTGCTTATCATAGAGTCATTATAAAAGGTAAAAGCGCGGAAATGCAATTTCAGATTAGTACAACCTAAAGAAAAATCCAACATTTTCTCTGTCACTACATTCCCTTGGCGAGGATATGGGACATGATAGATTAGCCCTTCCCCCGTATTTATTAGACGATAAGGCTAACCCTTTCCCCCTTCCCCTCCCCCCCCCCCCCCCCCTCCCCGCGCAACATATCATTTTCTAATGAACGAATCTTCATCGGCGGAATAGCTTACACGATTTTATCTTTAAAGGAACACACGACTTAGCTTAACGTATTTAATTCCACTCTATACAGAAATACAAACCGTTAACATTGTTACCCTTATCAATAAGAATAGTGCAACAGATGTTCAGAAATGTGAATCCTGTTTCCTTTCCGTCCTTAGTTAGGAAATCCCAGGTATACAAAATTTGATGGTTCAAATAAAGAATTTCTAAAACAATTGATCTTTATGATACCATAGCATTACCTGTACAGTGTATTACTAGCGTAATGTTGGGACAGGAAAATGTGAAATTCCGACTATAGTTCTCAACTTTCATACAGTGATTCTAAAAGATATCTAATCAAACGACAACATTACTTTATTGTGAGGGAATGTTTTCAGTGCTCTCTTCATTCCAAATTTGGTAAGTAATGAGTAAACCACGTTAAGAGGATGCAAATAAGGATGAAACTGGAGCACATCCACATCAGCTGGATAGATTGAGGCACGATATGGAGTCTGTGTGGCGCTGTTTGTGTTAGTAGTCGTCCTGTTCACCGAGCGCTTTGAGACAGCATGATAAACAGCCGCAGAGCAGTCCCAGACCCACAATCCCACCGACAACGATGAGGATCCACATAAGAGGAAGATTTTCTAAACAATGGAGGAAGAGAAAGATACAACAAACAGGAAGGTAATCAAAGCAACGAATACGAAAAAAGAAGAAGAAGTAAAGATTGAGGAATTGGCGAAGAAATGAAACAAAAATATAGACAATGTAACTGAAAGCAGAAGAAGAAGAAGAAGAAGAAGAAGAAGAAGAAGAAGAGCAGAATAGGAGCAGAGGAAAGAGAATCCAAGGAAAAGGAGGAAAGAAAGGAAAGAAAAGGAGGGAAGGAAGTCAAAATGCAGCTGGGGAGAAGTAGGGCAGAAGAGGATGACAGATTGAGATGAATGTGAAAACGAGGAAGAGGAGGGAAACGTAGAAACAAATGAGAATGGAGGAGGCAAAAAGAAAGGGATGGGAGAAATCGAGAAAGTAAAAAATTACAGGATGATGTTGACTCTAAATTTTAAGTGGGGGAAATAGAACGCAGACAGAAAGCTGAGAAGGACATTTTGAAGTCACTCTACACACCCTACGCCATCATTCTGTGTTCTTTGTGGAATTCTCTCTATTATTGCTGTATCCTTGTATCTTTGCACTCCCTTCAAAAGACCTTCGAATGATAAGTATTTTTTTTTTTACAAAATATCATTCTGGTATATCATTGTTGTCACTCCTTCGGGCTTTCAAACCAATTCAACATTCATATTCTTTCTCTTTACCTAAAACTCCTGAAAAAAGGCCTTCCAGAAATGCTCCTCCGCGTTTCATCATAGAGACTGGTGGACCTGCAGTAGTGAAAGACACCCAACGTTAGCTTTTATTTTCAACTCACATCATTTTAAAAATTACGGATGAGTTCCAGATTGTAGTCTGTTAAGGTAGGCCTACCAGCAAACCCCAATTTGCAATTTTATATATCAAAGTAAATCTGATACTATCCAAAAATGTAACTTCGGTATCAAATAAGCCTGTGCAAAACCTTGGCTCCAACCTCATTGGTATTGGACTATAGACAAGAGAGTATAAAGACAACGTCTTGACACATTCATGCAGGTTTTTCAGACTCTTATAATGTCAAGTTTAATAATTCCGCAACAATCATTATAATGCAAGCAATAGATGTCAAACATCTACTGTTTAAAACGGAAAGTTCAATATGTACTTGCAGGTAATCAATTTGATTAGCGACTAGAAAAGCACTCTGAGAGCGCAGACCTCCGCCAAGCATGCAGCTCATTTCCACCACTGATCCTGTTCTTCCATAGAGATATATCAGTGATTTCCACCCATACGTACTTATAGTTATAGCATTAGCCGGGTTCACACGTACACCAATCAGCGGGATACAAATCTTGAGATTTGCATCGCGATCGTCATCCCGAGTTTTTTGCACGTGTGGACAGAAAAAACCTGAAAATTAACGGGATAAACATCGCGATGCTAATCCCAAGAAATCTTGCGCTGGTTCATCAATTAGCGGGATAATTTGCCCCGCGCTGGTACGTGTGAACGGTCAGGATTAGAATCTCGAGTTTTTATATCCCATCATGCAATGCGCACATCGAACAGCGAGGCCTCTGCGAAGAGGTCCTTCACCTCTTTGGCGCACCAAAACAACAGCGCGCAACCACACCATTGACGCGTAAAAGACAATGGGCAAAGGTAAGTGCGCGCAGGCAGTGCTAGAGAAGGGCGCTGCGTCACCCAGTTTGCAGGCTTTGCTGTTATCTCTATCGGCAATTAGCGGGATAATTCGGTAGGTGTGGACGCTCGCCAAATTAGCGGGATACCGATCGCGATCGCTATCCCGCTAATTTGGTACGTGTGGACGCTCGCAAAAAAAAAAAAAAAAAAAAAAAAAAAAAAAAAACTCGGGATGAGCATCGCGATCGTCATCCCGCTAATTTGTACGTGTGAACCCGGCTAATGGGCAAAGGAAAGTGCGCACAGGCAGTGGCAGAGAAGGGCGCTGTGTGACCGAGTTTACAGGCTTTGCTGTTATCTCTATCGGCAATTAGCGGGATAATTCGGTAGGTGTGGACGCTCGCCAAATTAGCGGGATACCGATCGCGATCGCTATCCCGCTAATTTGGTACGTGTGGACGCTCGCAAAAAAACTCGAGATATGGATCGCGATCGTCATCCCGCTATTTTGTACGTGTGAATTCATGCATCCTCACGTCAGGAGTCCCGCAGGGTACAAAGCTAGGAACAGTTGTCTTTGCAGTCTTAAGCAATGACATCTTCAACAATAGCGAGCTGAATCACACGCCTACTGCTCCTCGGCACTATTAATACGTGGACGACCTAACGGTGGTCGAATGTCGTTAGATCAACAGTTAGTCTTCACTGCCTGACAAACTCGAGGAACTATAACAGTGATAGTATCTTCAAGAAGTGTATAAACATGAGTATGATTAAGTTTGGCAAGAACGCTCCTACCACAAACCATCATAAGGCTTAACAATCTTGAGAACACCAAAGTTGTTAAACTACCAGTGTTCATTAAGCCAAAATTTGAAATGGGACACAAAGATCAACAGCATTGTCCCTAAGGACAACAGTCAACTCTTCATCCTACGCAGACTTAAGTTCCATAGCCTCCCTCCAGCTGATCTTCTAACAATTTATTTGACCACTGTTAGACCAATCCTAGAATATGCTGTTCCTGTTTGGGCCGCGGCTCTTAACCATCCAACAGGTTGACTTGATTGAGCGCATACAAAAGCGAGCTTGTAGGATCATAGTATTTGGTCGAGGCTATTCCAGCGGTGTATCTTTTGACAGCGAAATCATACTTTCGTAACGAAATTACATTATCTTGTTACGAAATAGTTTTTTGAATTTAATTCAAATTGAAAGGGGTAATTCATTGATGAACATCCACTGCAGCGCGCAGGCTGAAATGGTATGGAAATGATGGAAAAATACATACCATAATGAAAAAAAAAACACACATTCGTGTAAAACTGTTGCACGATATCAACATTAATTGCAAAACAAACATAATTATGCATTTATAAAAAATTTCTAACATCACTGTTCTCATTATCAAAGATAATCCAAATTACTTAAAAATACATTTTCTCGTCTGCCTTGTCTTCTTCTTGCATTTTTCGTATTCCACTTCCCCTCCTTCAACTTCATGTTATTCCCTAATTATCATTATCATAACCACTCGTTGAAAATTTTATTCGAATAAAACCACCATTAATTTTTACTCTTTTACTATAGCAACAATCAATATTACGTTCACCAAGACATTATTGCACAAAACATCAGGTTTACATCAATATAATAGTTCAAATACTAAAAAAGGAAGAAAATATCCCCCCAAAAAACACATACAAAAAGACACAACATAAAAAACGATTATTGCAATGGAACGATTAAGATGAAAATGAGACAAAATTATTCCGGCAGATGAGAAATAAATCGAAGATTAGATATAAAATAAGCAATCGACATAAAAACATATACAACATTCGTTAAAAAAGTTGGCATCTTCTGCACTTGGTAGATGGTTTTATAAACATTTCTTGACTACTGTTACAACCATCAATATTTTCACTACATTGACACACACACACACACAAGAAAAATCATCGTTATCACTCAAAACACTGGGTTTATGTCAACACACTTGTCTTAACATTAAAAAAAGAAAAAAAACAGAGACAAAAAAGCTTGCTTGAGCTCAAAAAACCTGGTCATTAATTTGTAAGTCAGATCTCTGAACAATATTTTATCCTGTATTACAAAAAAAAATATGTATACGAAAATGGCATCAAATATTCGTATATATTATATATATATATATATATATATATATATATATATACATCTCCGAAACTGACCCTGCTTTATTGATGTTGAGCATTTCACTCCGGCGACCTCTGAACCAGGGCATTGTGCGTCCACTTGCCATGTGTGTTGACATGTTGACAGGTTATCTTCCACTCCTTCACACTGCACAGTGGTTAGTATCATCGGACCATCGCCTGTCCCATACTTTCCAATTTTGGGGCGTGCTTTGGCCTCGGCATAACCAAGCTGTCGACAAACAACAAGTGACTCCGCACGACTCCATGAGCTGTTGCAGATTGTCCCCCAAGCACCATCGTGGAACACCTCAACTCGACCCTCGAGATTTGACCAACCGCCCACTAGCCGCAAGGACCAATCAGCTGCATAAAGAATAAAAACAAACTGTAACCAAAGCTTCATAATATTGCGTTGTTACTAATTATTTTACTTTACTTTCTTTTTTTTAAATTAGAATATCCGAATTATGATTAAATGTTCGCTTAAAATGATAAACTGACAAGTTGTGATTAGTATCATCACCTTCAATTACTCTTGACCACTCAGCATTTTCAAGAACAGCATTAAGGCTAACTAATTTTTTTACGCGAAACTCTACGAGTAATGAAAAAATAAATGAAGAAGGTTTAACAAAATAAATAAAGGCTTAAGGAGCAAAATAAGTTATTATTGATCCGTGACACATGCAGGTTTAGAAATGAGCTGAACAAAAGAGGACAAAAATGTTTGATATGATTTGATGTATATATATATATATATATATAAATACAGTGTATCATATATGTATATTTATATATATATATACATATATGTAAATATGTATATATTATACATTATGTCCCCCCCCCAAAAAAAAAGAAAAAAAATCGGATTTTTTTTTTCATTGATATCTTCCAATATGCTTAAACCGTCTAATTGCTACTTCAGCGTCTGAAAATATAAAATCTTAGCTATATTTTGCAGAAAGCCCCATTCCATTTGGTTAAGTGGTCACAAAGAAGTGTGGATCTTTGTAAAGCAAGGCAGTGGTCTGATTCTTCCAGGTTTAGCACCTGGATGCTCTTGGAGCTGCTTAATCTGGGAACAAAACGGACAGAACATGGAGAAAAAAGGATTCCTGACATGCTCTACACAAATCCTCATATTTCTTTGACCACTGATAGTGGGGTGGCTTAGTGACAAATATACTGATAATCGTGACACGCCGGACAAAAGTGTCATTTTTTCCTCAGACATTTGTATATATATGAGGATCAAAATTAGGGGGTGCTCCAAGAAATCCGCCAACAGAAAAAATGAGAAAATACCCTTAATTTGTACATAACAATAATGTCTGAATTCAAAGACTATACACAGGGCATTCGCCAGGTTTCTGTACAATGCAATGCAATGTACATGGTTGCTAGTCTTAAAATTCAGACCCTCAATACGACATATTATGTGCATGTTTACAATAATACACCGTTTTTACTGGTTTTCCTATAGTAACAGGTGGTTTAGTCTGTGTTGCAGACCTGAGGGAGGTGTGTTGGAACAGTCCAGTTTTCTTAAGCACCTTTTCATTAAATGATTTGATATTATTTCTGGTAAAGGACTTTTTTAGTACTGTCTACCTCCTGTAGAGAAATGGCAAAGAGTGACATGTGACTCTGGCTCAGATACTTTAAATCTTGGGCAATGACTGAACCAGGTGTAGGACGTATGTCACAGCTCATTTTTTCTCCCAGTACCACTAGTTTACCAGTAGAAGAGCTGCATATTCCATTGAGAACTGATGGTTTTGGGTATTGCCCTACATATTTCCACGCAAATTTAACCCGTTTCCTCCAAGATTGTGTGAATTCCATATTAGCGCAGGGATTACCCGGTTCCCGCAAGCAATTTTTATAGTCCGCACTTCCCCTCTCTATATGTTTCTTATTTTTTATGGGGGTTATACAAATGTTCAAAAAGGGTAAAAGTTTGTTTTCACAGATGAAGTTGAATTTAGACAATTTGAATATTTTTAAATATATATTTATATTTGTAATTTCACCCATAAAGACTTAAAGCAGTTTGAATATTTTTGGTCTGATAACTATGTATAGACATGTTATTCATAAGTAAAAGCAATGTTTGATTGGTTCACATTATCCAAAGGGGGTGGGATGTAGTTGGCTTGTGAACAAAGTCTATGGGGAAGTTTACAAAGTTGATAAAAATAAAACAAAATCGGCATAGAGCAGAATCTAAATCACAATATAATATGACAAAATTCCCGACCCCAAAGGCGGTTGATTCTATGATGCTTTATGTCAAACTACAATGTACATTCCACCCAAAATACATGTGATTGATGGGAGGAAAAAGTATGGTACATTAAAAACAACAATAGTTCAACTAACCCCTAATAGTCCAGCAGCATATGATTGTTAAGTTTTATCGCCTTGTCAATTGAAGATGACGTTACATAATGACAATTATCAAAGTCAGCTAGATCTACTTGTATATCAAGAAACCAAAAAGAAGGGGTGGGGTGGGGTGTTGAGAGAAGAATGAAGTAAGTTATCGGTATCCGTAGTTTTGGTTTTCAGTATATTCATTTTAATTTCCTTAATTCCCGTTAGGTCACCATGGATTGGAGAGTTTGTGTACTAGTACTCTGCCAGGAACAAACACAAGAAAAACTTAAAGGTCCTATGTATACTTTTGGGAGAGTGACTTGAAAAAAAAATTTCAGGATATCACATTTCATGCATAATATGTGTAGGTCTGGGGGCATTTCATGAAGCATTTTGTCCGACGAGTTGTCAGACAAATTTGCTCTCTGCCAATCGGATGCAAGGATTTCTGTAACTTGTAACAGTTTGTCAGAAAAATATCCGACCAAACTGCTTCATGAAATGCTCCCCTGTTGTATCACAAGACATCCTACCATACAGTTTTTGCAATCAAAGCAAACATATAAGGAGATATCAGTATTTTTCTCATTAAAGTATAAATTTCGGACGGTTTAGTCTGGAAACATTTTATTATAAAAATATTGTTCACATTTTGTGTTATTAACAATACTTAACATTGATGTTTATACAGATTCATTTTTTTATAACAGAGGTTCTTTCTATCCGTAACTCACACTTAAGAATAATATCATTTTCAAGCACTAATTCTGGTTTTTTGCCTTTAATTGTCCACAAAAAGGAGGACTCAATGCATTAAAGGTGTATGCTTTATTTTTGGAAAAATGTTGAGAAGATCAGGAAAATTATGTATATTGATGTAGATTTTGGACCTGAAGGAGCAGTTGAAGCATTTTTACGAAACAATGCCTTGTGGCATCGTTCTTATCATCAAAAATTAACAATGACAAACTCAAATGAAAATTTGAGGGGGGAAGAAAAGACGAACATAATGACATGAGACAGCTTGGTAAAGATTAAACGCTAAAATAGACAATGCAGCCTCTTTTCTCAGTTCATACTTATCCAGAGTGTGTGCTTTCTTTCCAGTACCAGTATTATTATTCAGATAGGTTAGGGGAATCCATTTGAATTGAGTGATACATCATTTTAAAACTTAGAGTCTGCTCTTTCAGAAGCTGTCCTTCAAGGACAAGTCCACCTTCATGCGCACGTGGATTGAGTGAATACAACAATATTGGTAGGACGCATCACAGAAAGCTTGGAAAAATCGTACAATCCGTTCAAAAGTTATGATTTTTTAAAATGTCTGCACAGTCGCGGCTGGATGAAAAGACTACCACAGTGTATGATGTCACATGCGCACATTGTAAGGAAAATAAAAAGAGAATTTCAGAAAAACAATACTTTTTGAGTAAAGTTCACATTTCTTTGACTTGCTACTGACGTATGTTAAGGGTAATATTATTCCCCCTGCCTTCTGAAAGAGAAGTCGAGTATCCTTTTGTAAGTGAAAACATGTTGAATTTTCTTTATTCATTCTTTATATCGTTATACACATGTGACGTTACAAGGTACAGTAGTCTTCTCATCCAGCCTCGACTGAGCAGAAACTTCAAAAATTCATAACTTTAGAACGGATTGTCCAATTTTCCTTAAAACTCTCACTGATGTGTTCTACTATTGTTGCTGCATTCACTCATGCTATGAAGGTGAAAAATCTTTGTCTGGCGACTTTTTGTTGATCAATTATACCAACCCTGATGGAAATCTCTTCAAATTCATGGACGTTCTAAAGTCTCCTTTAAGTTTAACCAAAATCTATATATATGTAGTTGCCATGGCAACGTACCACTTAACACTAATCAAAAGTATTTCAAATCTCTATACATCCCGTCGAGTAGTTGTACCTATTCAAATGGAATCTCTTCCAAACTGAAAAATAGCCTCCTATAACTAACTTCAACTAAAAACCCTAGTTTTGGGTTGCCATGGCAACGTACAAATCAACAATTATATTTGACCCCTGCTTTATACTCCTGGTACCTTCTATATAACGCTCATATCAAATTTTGTGAAAATTGAATCTTCCTACCTGGAGAAATAAACAAAAACATGATTTTTTAAGTTCATTGACCTTTGACCTTTGACTTTTGGAAAATTCACTCCAAATTCAATCAAAATATTTTACTTGTTCTCAATATTCTTCCTGCCAAGTTTTATCCAGATTGGATATTCCTGACCTGAGAAATAGCCAAAAAACCTATTTCACAAATAAAGGTCATTGACCTTTGACCTCTGACCTCCTTCCCAGCATCAATTTTTTGGAGCACCCTATTTTTTGAGAAGGTACATCATGAAGTACCTTTGGTGAAAAAATCATGCTTTTGTCCGCCGTGTCACGATAATTTCACTAAGCTACCCCACTATGAGGCAAGACTGGGTTTTATGCAAGATGTGGGTAATAAGATAGAAATTCATACCCTGAAATGGTATTTGGATTGGTTCACTATTTCTTAAGTTAAGGTCCCGTTGTGATTGTTTTTTGTTTTTTTCTCTCTTTTTTTTTTGGGGGGGGGGGACAAACGGTATATATGATTTTATATATATATATATATATATATATATATATATATATATATATGTAATCCTACGTGTAATCCTTATCTATACACTAAACAGGTGTGTGCGTGCGTTTGTGTGCGAACGCATTTCTAGCTGACTTTTTCCATGATTGTTATCTTTGATCTTCATTCCTCACATCTTTTTTTATCTCAAATGATTGACACCGGGACATATTTCCATGTCTTTGTTTGTTTGTTTGTATATCTGTGACAGTTTTTATATATCTTTGCATGATAGTCTATGCATTCTGAAATATGGATTACGAGCCATAATCATCATGTTGTTTGGTTATACTCGAATGTATTCACTCATTTCTAAGATCTCCGTGTGCAAAGGGTATATATATGTATGTATATTATATCATATATATATAATCTATTATTATTTATTCGGCTTTTGAAAGACAATTCAATGAATAACAGATAAACAAAAGAAGCAAAATACAAGAATTCAAAATATTAGGCTTTCGCTGACATACATAGAAACTTGACAGTCAAAAGTTATTGTGAAAGAAAAAGACGCCATTATTATGCAACCGAAACTCAGAACTTTTGTTGATTCATCAGTGATCCTGTGTTTGTTTTGAAAGATGATACCTTTCAAAATCAAATGAAAATCTAAATACATTGATTCATTTCCGACATGGACCGTGAGAATTAGCAATATTGTTTGCTGAGTCTCCGTCCCATATGTGAACTGCTTCCTCCACTAAACAAAACTAAATTTCAACGCTGTCGTAGTCTTTGTTATCATGCAACCTACATGATACTAATTGCTTTTCTACACAAGCTACACATTTGTCAAGCTCTTAGGAATTTGAATAATATCCTATCGCTCCGAAACCAAAACTTCATTTCTTGGTTTTTTTTTTCTTTTATTTCTTTGTTTTTGGAGGGGGGGGTATTTACATCAAACGCAGGCTTTTGTACCTTCTCAACAATAACTTTCATCATCAACGAACCTGGTTCAAAGCAGCTTTAAACAGTCTGCTGTAACACAGGGGTTGCCATTGTCCAATGTACGTGTTTTGTATGTTGTTTGCTATGCAATCATAGAAGACAATGACGTTGACACTGAAAATAAATCTTTAGTTTCAGTCATGTTCACAGAAATTACCACTCCACTCTGCATAATATGATGAAAACAGCTCTCCTTTTCCCCCAGTATGTAATCGCAATAGAAAGTGAGATATCTATGTCCAAAAAAAGAAGGAGTAAGTAGGATATAAACCGGAGTCACGGAAAATGGAAGTTGAGTGTCTTTTGGTGTGATAGATAAATGAAAAATAATAGGGTTAACAGTGTGGCATCTTCAACAATATCATTAAAAAAATAATACAGTTTCTCTTTGCTGCTGCATTGTATGCGACCGGGGGGGGGGGGGGGGGAGGATGCGTTGATTTTTTTTTATCCTGTGTCCAATTTGTATGAAATAAACTAGTTTATCAGAAGTAATGACTACGTTGAAAAATGACGACAAAACAACGGACGTGACTGTAGCCTTGGTTTATGTCCATCTAGTCTATAGGCATATCACAATTGTAGTGAGACACACAAATCCACCTCTTATTACAGACAAAATATAGGAACCATCGCAGGAGTCTGTTACGGCACATTTTGGTAAATTGCACATTTTGGTAAATTACCAAAATGTGCAGTTACCAGAATGTGCCGTAACTATGTAAGTTATGGCACATTTTGGTAATTTTACCAAAATGTGCAGAACATTGACGGCACATTTTGGTAACTTTCTGCTCCTCCACAATCATCACAAAAACAAATTGTAAAGTGCAGCTGGTTTTTGTGCCCACCGAATGAGTTCGGCAGCCTAAAGGCCGTGTCACACCTTTTCGGGCAAGCTACGCGGGATTGTGGAGAGTAGTTATCTTTCAGCACGCAGGAAAATTTTCTTCGGGCGGACAAGAATGTTTACGAGTTTCGCACTTGTGTGTTATTTGCTAGACGCGTGCTACTTACCTTCTACTTGCGTGTATTCAGTTTGACCTGCGCGAGAACTTTGAAACCGATCCGTTTTCTGTTACGAGCGACTTACGGGTACTGGGAAGTACCTGCGTTGGAGTTTTCTGCAATTTGCTGCCGGTAAGGGTGTCCTACTGGTGTTCTGCGTGTACCCCCGCAACTCACTCGGAACATACTTTGAATATGCTGAAAGCCTTGTCATACCGTATCTGGGGAAGTTTGACTTGCGGGGAAGCAAATTTGCTACCCGGAGCTCTCCACAGTTGGTCCGCACCTGACAATACCTAGCGCGTATCTCGCCTGTATTTGCCCGGAGGTGGGCACGAAAGTCCGATTTACTCGCAGCTAAGTTTACAGCATGACCAATTTTTTTTTTCTGGGTGATTCGTGGGAATTGCCCGCAGAGGTACACGCAGAACGCCAGTAGGAGGAGGCCCTTAGCGGCATCACCTCGCAGGCAACTCCCACGTATGTATTTCGCAGTCCCCGTATATGTGGCCAAATTAATGACATTCTGTGGTACTTCTGCCATTCCTTCAGAGGAATTCCTTCACTGAGTTGTGAGCCCCACGCACCTGCCACGCAGGTCACACAGCATTTCCGCACAGCATACTCGAGCCTTCAGCTCGGATGAGCTAAATAAGTGTCTTGCCTGTCTTTACTGCAGGACCATAATAACCTTAACTCCTTGACCGTATTATAAATCTCAAGCCCATCCATGTGTTTTTAGTTCAGATACCAAAATGTGCAGATTGTCCAAAATGTGCAGGCAAATCCACTTTTAACTGCACATTTTGGTAACAGTTGATCCCGTCAGGTATAGGTGCACTATCGGCACATTTTGGTAAATTACCAAAATGTGCAGTTACCAAAATGTGCCGTGACATAGTGACGGCACATTTTGGCAACTTGCACATTTTGGTGATTAAAACTATTTACCAAAATGTGCCGATTTACCAAAATGTGCCGTAACATCGTCGACACTCTATTGAATCCGTTATTGAATAGCGCAATAACTAAATTTTGAGTATTATTACTTTTAAGCATTCATATATTCTCCCTACCACCATGTTAACGTCAGACTTTGAAATGATATGACGAACAATATTTGCATTTTCTTTTTTTATTTTGTTTAAACATTTTATTCAGGATAACTTGATCAGGATGAGTTGTTTTTCATCAAGGTCCTGAGAAAAAACATAAGAGTACAAACAAAAACTCAGTCATTGCAATGAATCGTCATTAGTGTAAAAATGCAAATCAGCTGCAGTAATTGAAGTAACAAATCAGATGAATAGTTAATTATCAACAAAATAATATTCATATTTTCAGAATTGTTTTTGCATATCTTTTAGCGAGAAAACTGCAGATAAAGACAAAGAAAGGTCAGAGCATAGCATTAGAAAACATGTTGGCATAAATGCTGGCATACTCGCCTTAAAAGAGGCGGGGGGAGGAGGAAGAGCAAAACAATTCTACGACAACAGGAAGTAAGATTTTCATTTTTCATAATCATTTTGTTTTCACCGAAAACCAAGAAAGTAATTCTTTCCTTTTTCTTTTGATATCGGAATAATTGTATTGAAACATCCGTCTCGTAATGAATGGTATTCGTGAAGGTTTTCTTTTCCCCACTATGTGTTTGATCCACTTCAAGTCGAATTTCAAAGTTCATAAAAATATTGAGCATCATCATAATGACTCAGACTTTAAAAGCGTTTGAAAAAGAATGAGTGAGAGTTCTTCTGTTCCCTTTTGAAAGTTTGTGTGTGCATTGTGTGACTCTGTATCACAAAACCACCAACAAATTGCCAAACGTGGTTTTTATTTAAGGGCATATTCTGGTAGAGCAGACTGTAAGCTTTAAAATGACATGTCCTTCAATACGGAGGGACTTTCCAAACAAGATAAAATAATGGAAAATAAGTACAGCCTGTGAAAAAGTATGTAATGACAAAAGAGGTTTTGAAGTTTGAGGTCAAAATGAATGCGTTGTATGAATTAAACCAAAAAAAAAAAAGGATATAAAGCTTCATGGAACTACAATGAAGGTATTATCAAACTGAACTGAAAGTCTGCACATCTTCAGTACTTTATATTCATGACCGATACTAATCTACAAAGCTTCAAATCCAAAATCAAGCATCATCCTTTCAAAATATAATAAGGTTGAGCTGTATGGGGCACTTAGTGTTGCATGGCCTGTTTCGTTACGAGATGACAACACTTAGGAGAAGAAATAACTTATTCGCCACCAGCTCCAAGGCTCAGGTCGCAGAGTGGGCATTGGGCTTAATCCCCGAAAATGAGAAAGCCAACCTCAGACCGAATCATAGTGGTCTAGAAAAAAATGCAAAAAGATAAGTTTGAAGATAAGAGAGAGGAGACATGAAGATGTGAAGCTCCTAACGATGTATCACGAAAATGAAGCATGAGAAAACACAGCCGCTAAGCGACGGAAAACTGAATATGGAACGCGAACTGAAAAAAAAAATACGAGGAAGTAAGGAGGTGGATCTCAATAAAATGTTCCTGAAATGCAAATGCATGTTGATTTATGTTGATTTATGATACCCTCAACATGGCTTCTGCTGTGAAAAGAATATCTAGAAACATTCCATTTTTCTTCAGATTACTTGGGAACGCCCACAAAAAATCCCTCCAAACCAATATCCATTTTGTATTAAACCTCACTTGTCAATCATTGCCAAAGTAGTGACATGTTTAAAAAAAAAAACAACAACATTGGAATACACGTTCCCCTCGACTCGGCATAACTTTCATGTTTTTGTGGTATGAATGGGACTGACAAAAAAACACACACATGGCGAGGGATAAAAGTAATAACAATTCTCTTATAAATGAGTTTTTTTTTCTAAAAACTTTGGACAACGAAGGTATTAAAGAGATTGGACGATAATTAGGCCTATAGACGCCCTCCATAGATAACGAAAACATTTTAGCCAATTTATATTTTACCAGGTAAGGAGCTGTTAAAAATTAACAAATTAAATACATGAGAAAGTGGATGAGCAACTATGTGTATAATAACTTTAAGAATAAAATTGCAATAATCTATGTCACCATAATAAACCACAAATCCGCTCATTACTACTCTAAAGGAGATACAATACCAATAATCTCATGTCTATTTATAGTTGGAGTAAAAAGGAGGAATTTTGATTACGCTGACCTAGATATTCAGTAAAGTGTTTCGTTGACACAGTGATATTTTGAGCATAATTTTGACAAATTTTTGAGAAATAATAATTAGAAACATTTGCAATGTGAACAGGACCATTAATTGTGTCATCATTCAACTCTATCTTCTCAATATCTTAATGTTTACTCGAAACAAATATTGCCTGCTTTAAAACACCGCGGGTATTCTTTCATATCAATTCTGTATTTCTGACATGGCTTAAAGTAATGTGTTTTTTTTTTCTCTCCTTTTCAGATCGTGAAATCATTACATATTCTTTTTTACATGATGTGTATTGATTATTCAGGTGTCTAGTTTTTTACTATTGTAGAAGATGACTGGTTCGAGTCCCAATGGTTCCTTTTTCCGACATGCCTGTCAATTTACACATCAGCAGTTGCGGTCTTAACAAATTTGATTTTGTAGAGGGAGACAAAATGAAGAAGCTCACACCCGAACCTTCCCCTTCTGAATGATATCTTCTTCTTTTTTTTTCATTTAGTAATCGGTCATATCTGAAAAAAAAAGGACCGGGAAGGGGCACGGCATTACAAAACAAATTATTGATGAGGGTAGCAGAGTGATCTGTGACACGTGTAGGTGCACGTGTAGAAAAGAAGAGGGAAAAGGTATCTGAAGAAATTCATCTGAAGTATTATTATACCAACGGCGTAGCCAGGATTTCATCTTAGGGGGGCGGTTAGTCTGCGAGGGAGCGAAGCGACCGAGCCCGAGCGAGCGTAGCGAGCGAGGGGGGGAGGGTGTGGGAGGGGGGTTTCCCCCTCCCACGGTAAGAACTTTTTGCATTTTGATGTTGTAAATGGTGCAATTTGATGCATGTTTTTGCGCGTTTTATCGACGTGAAACAGTCCCACTTGTTCATGGTAGCAGTTTATTTTGACGTAGATTAATATTGAACAATTTGCCTATAAAATGGAATAATTCAGATATACTTCTTGTATTGATTCTTTTCACTGAATATCATGAACGCGACTGAACCCGAGCGAGCGGAGCGAGCGAGGGGGGAGGGGAGGGTGTGGGAGGGGGTGTCCCCCTTCCCACAGTAAGAACTTTTTGCATTTTGATGTTGCAAATGGTGCAATTTGATGCATGTTTTTTGCGCGTTTTATCGACGTGAAACAGTCCCACTTGTTTATGGTAGCACTTTATTTTGATGTAGATTATTATTGAACAATTTGCCTATAAAATGGAATAATTCAGATACACTTCTTGTATTGATTCTTTTCACTGAATATCATGAACGCGACTGAACCCGAGCGAGCCCGAGCGAGCGAGGGGGGAGGGGAGGGTGTGGGAGGGGGGGTGTCCCCCCTCCCACAGTAAGAACTTTTTGCATTTTGATGTTGCAAATGGTGCAATTCGATGCATGTTTTTGCGCGTTTTATAGACGTGAAACAGTCCCACTTGTTTATGGTAGCAGTTTATTTTGATGTAGATTATTATTGAACAATTTGCCTATAAAATGGTATAATCTAAATACACTAGTCTTCTTGTATTAATTCTTTTCACTGAATATCATGAACGCGACTGAACCCGAGCGAGCCCGAGCGAGCGAGGGGGGAGGGGAGGGTGTGGGAGGGGGGACTCCCCCCTCCCACAGTAAGAACTTTTTGCATTTTGATGTTGCAAATGGTGCAATTTGATGCATGTTTTTGCGCGTTTTATCGACGTGAAACAGTCCCACTTGTTTATGGTAGCACTTTATTTTAGTGTAGATTATTATTGAACAATTTGCCTATGAAATGGTATAATTTAGATACACTTCTTGTATTAATTCTTTTCATTGAATATTATGAACACGACTGAACCCGAGCGAGCAGAGCGAGCGAGGGGGTAGGGGAGGGTGTGGGAGGGGGGTGTCCCCCCTCCCACAGTAAGAACTTTTTGCATTTTGATGTTGCAAATGGCGCAATTTGATGCATGTTTTTGCGCGTTTTATAGACGTGAAACAGTCCCACTTGTTTAAGGTAGCAGTATATTTTAGTGTAGATTATCATTGAACAATTTACCTATAAAATGGTATAATTTAGATACACTTCTTGTATTAATTCTTTTCACTGAATATCATGAACGCGACTGAACCCGAGCGAGCGGAGCGAGCGAGGGGGGAGGGGAGGGTGTGGGAGGGGGGGGGGGTGTCCCCCCTCCCACGGTAAGAACTTTTTGCATTTTGATGTTGCAAATGGTGCAATTTGATGCATGTTTTTGCGCGTTTTATAGACGTGAAGCATTCCCACTTGTTTAAGGTAGCAGTATATTTTAGTGTAGATTATTATTGAACAATTTGCCTATAAAATGGTATAATTTAGATACACTTCTTGTATTAATTCTTTTCATTGAATATTATGAACACGACTGAACCCGAGCGAGCAGAGCGAGCGAGGGGGTAGGGGAGGGTGTGGGAGGGGGGTGTCCCCCCTCCCACAGTAAGAACTTTTTGCATTTTGATGTTGCAAATGGCGCAATTTGATGCATGTTTTTGCGCGTTTTATAGACGTGAAACAGTCCCACTTGTTTAAGGTAGCAGTATATTTTAGTGTAGATTATCATTGAACAATTTACCTATAAAATGGTATAATTTAGATACACTTCTTGTATTAATTTTTTTCACTGAATATCATGAACGCGACTGAACCCGAGCGAGCGGAGCGAGCGAGGGGGGAGGGGAGGGTGTGGGAGGGGGGGGGGTGTCCCCCCTCCCACGGTAAGAACTTTTTGCATTTTGATGTTGCAAATGGTGCAATTTGATGCATGTTTTTGCGCGTTTTATAGACGTGAAGCATTCCCACTTGTTTAAGGTAGCAGTATATTTTAGTGTAGATTATTATTGAACAATTTGCCTATAAAATGGTATAATTTAGATACACTTCTTGTATTAATTCTTTTCACTGAATATCATGAACGCGACTGAACCCGAGCGAGCGGAGCGAGCGAGGGGGGAGGGGAGGGTGTGGGAGGGGGGTGTCCCCCCTCCCACGGTAAGAACTTTTTGCATTTTGATGTTGCAAATGGTGCAATTTGATGCATGTTTTTGTGCGTTTTATAGACGTGAAGCATTCCCACTTGTTTAAGGTAGCAGTATATTTTAGTGTAGATTATTATTGAACAATTTGCCTATAAAATGGTATAATTTAGATACACTTCTGGTATTAATTCTTTTCACTGAATATCATGAACGCGACTGAGCCCGAGCGAGCGGAGCGAGCGAGGGGGGAGGGGAGGGTGTGGGAGGGGGGTGTCCACCCTCCCACGGTAAGAACTTTTTGCATTTTGATGTTGCAAATGGTGCAATTTTATGCATGTTTTTGCGTGTTTTAACGAGTTGAAACAGTCCCACTTGTTTAAGGTTGCAGTATATTTTAGTGTAGATTATTATTGAACAATTTGCCTATAAAATGGTATAATCTAAATACACTAGTCTTCTTGTATTAATTCTTACACTGAATATCATGAACGCTGTCTGTTCAGCAATCAAACAGAAAAAAGCATGCACACGAGGGTGTAGATAGGGGCATATCCCCTCCCACACGAAGGTGATTTTGCGTTTTCAGACCTGAAATTCAGCGATCTGGTGCAAATTTTTGGTGCAATACTTTTTCATCGAAGTGTTAAATTCACGGATTTTAGCTCTTATTCTGAATGTGCACCATCTGTGCGTATGTATAAAGTCTAGTAAGGTAGAGCTTAGGGGAAGGGGGATTCCCCCTCCCGCTCGCGGAGCTTTTGCGTTTTTAGAATTGAAATAAAGCGATCTGGGTATAGCCACAGTCTACTTCTTTGCATGGCAGGGGGGGGGGGGGCGAGCAGGGAGAAGGCGTGGGCGAGTGTTATCTCCACCCTCCCTTCCGATGGAGCTTTTATCTTTTTAAGGTTGAAATTGAGATATCTCGTATACGCATATTTGATGGAATCAACATTTGGGAAATCACCAAAAAAAAAAAAAAAACTGATGGGGGGGGGGGGGGTTGAGGGAGGAAAGGGCCGATTAAAAGGGGAAATTCCCCTTAAACATGAGGGAACCTTCAGTTTTCGGAATATAAGTGATAAGTCTTGTGCACTCAGAATTATTCAGAATTTTTTGTAAATCTATAAAGTGTACTTAGCTAGGGAAAGAGGCACAGAGGGGGAGGGTTTGGGAGGGGGATACCCCCTCACAAGCACGAGAGATTTTGCATATTTTGATTTGAAATTCAACGATCTGGTGCACACTTTGAGTGAAATATTCAAAAAATATCTTATTTGATGAAAGGTTGCAAAGGAGACCCGCTTCATGTGCATGCATACAGTATACACGCATTTTTTTTTTTCCGCCTCCCAAATCCCCGGTCCAAATCTTAGGGGGGGGGGGGGGGCGACCGCCCCCATCGCCCCCCCCCCCCTGGCTACGCCAGTGTATTATACAGTACTGTCGAGCCTTGATGTGAATTCATGATAAATCACATATATATCACGATCCCAGGTTCAAGATAACAAACTTTAAAAGCTATTCTATTTTGAAAGGTACCTACTATATTTTTATGAAAAATCATTGTCATCAGTGCTCTTGTCGTGTTAGCTCTTGACAAGTAGGTTTTCCCTTTTGCATTATAAAATTGAAAACTCCAAAAATGTATATGTCTCCATGCCTGTATAAGTATCGATTGATACCAACACATTTGAACGATTTTATCAATTTTCTATATCATTTATGTACGTACATTTTGTATCTATTCACTCATTTTACACACACACAATATGTGTATATATATATATATATATATATGTATAATGCACCACAAACCAAAAAAAAAAAAAGTAGCCAAACATGGATTAAGGACAGATTCTGTAAGACCAGATTTTAAGTTTTAAAATTAGGTATTACTCAATTCAAATGAACTCTTCTAATCTATCTAAATAGTGAAAAGAAAACACATACTGTGGGAGAGTGTTTACTGAGAAAAGATGCTGTAAAATGTAGGATCTATTCAAGCGCTTAATCTTATCATGCCGTGCTAGCTGAGCAATGAATGGGGCAAAAACCAGGATGTGAAACACCGCAGTATAAGCAATGAAGGGATTGTCAGATTCGACTTAACTAACATTTCCATCCACGACTAATATTAACTTTCATGGCAATAACATCATCCTTTCAAAAGTTAGTGCAGTTGAAAATGAAGAGTGTGCAAAGGAGTTTCAAGAAATGAAAAAGGGACTCTAAGACACACCTGATCACGCTATTACACAAGAAAAGTGTTTTAGAAAACTCTTAAAAATACAATATCACATTCGATTTATGATTCTAAACTTTACCATTTCATTTCATTTGATTTATTTCATTCTTTCTCTCTTTTTCGGCAAACATAACACGAAATGAATCAGAAGATGTGACATAGACATGTAATTCAACTTTACATGTTAGATAATAGTTAACAAATTATACATGCATACCGGCAAAATACAAAGCTATGTCTGGAGAAAAAAAAAAGAATTGAGAGGTCCACTGAAAAGCATGCTTGTAAATTGTGGACCACTCAAATGATTCTTCATATGAGCATATTTGATTACAAAGACATGATGTTGTTGAAGTTTTGTTCTTTAAAAAAACTTTACCCATCTCACCTATTTTGACGAAAGTAAGAAACACAATTAAAAAAACAAACCAGGACACAAATCAGTGTGTGCAACATTTTGTTGTTTTTGTGATGCACGGTTACATATTATATTCAAGATGAGGTTTAATTACCAAGGGTGAAGCGTATAAAATTTTGTCAATAGATTTGTTTAACCCCATATCCTTTTATCCTGAGTGGGTTTTCTTTGCCTGCTTTCTAGCTGGCAGAAGTCTACAGAGGCTTGGCTTTTCACGCTGAAATCATCGTTAATTTGGACATCTATTATCATCATAATTATCATTATAATTTTCAATGTCATTGACAGTCATCAATTATATAACTAATCTTTGTTAATCATCTGAATATTGCAATTAATGATATTACCATGATTATGATTACAGTGACGATTAACAATTACATCAATTATGATAAAGCATAAGAACAACACATCAACAAATTCACCGAAACACTTTACAACCTATTAACGAGGGCACTGAGAGAATTTGCAAAACGAAATACTCCTGTTACTTCCCAAGGGTTTAATAATGTTATTCATGAGAATGATTTTCCTTATCATGCATAGTCAACTGTCCTCATCACTATCAATAGCGTAGTAATTGTTAGAATTGTCATTGTTATCATTATACCTAAAGTATGTCACTACTACCACAAGTATAAATAATTATTGTGCTGCTAGCGTGATAATTCTAGAATTTTACGATCAAACATAGCTTTGAGAATACTTTCTTCCAATATCTAAATAGATGACACGGTAATTACAGCATCTTCACCCCTCCCCTCAACCTTCCCTTCCATTGGCCTCAGAAGAATTAAATATTGTAAAGAGTTATATCGCGTTCTCACCAGTGGCATTTGTTGCTTCAGTCAGCCGAACAGGAAGCAAAAAGCCGCACTGCACAAGGCAAACGAGTATGAACGAATTCATCATTGTCTTCACAGAGAAATCGCCGCATGCACAAATGCTTCGTAAGAGTCATGTTAGATTGTTTATATGTCTACCAGCCCTTGGTTAACAACGACATCATAGATACTTTTCACGCTTGCGCAGAAGATGATTGTTCAGCGATATAGTGCATTGCGCTTATACCATGCGTCCAGCCAGCCTTTTGTTATCATTATTTGCATCTTGGCAATTTATGCGTTTTCTTAGTTTCTTGCATGAAATTGTTTATGTTCAGACTTACTTTGATAAAGGTCTTTGACCCAAACGTCAGTTCAATTTTTTGGCTCCTGCGGTGTTTATACGACTGTTTTTACTCTTGATATAGATTTATATTATGTGTAATCTGGGGCATGGGGGAATTTCCATGTGAAAACCAGGAATCCTAGGGGGCTTGGGCGAGATATTCGATTCCCCTTTAGCGTTTTCAGTGCTTGTTTACGAGTATTCCTGTACCCCTACACTCTTGAAACTGCGCGAAATAAAATGTAGAGGGCAGCAGAGAATATTGCACTATGGGAGAGTTCTCCGTAACGCATCCTATATTTTGCCACATGGATTTGTTATATAATTCACCTTAGCGCATTTTACTGCACTAAGGGCAATTGTTAATATAAAAAAAAATCGATGATGCAATATTAATCCTATACAACAAAGGAAATAATATCCTATGGTTATACAGTAAAGTTTAGATAGGCTACTAGTTTTCATTTATAAATTATGGGATCAGCTGTTGCATTAAAATGTTTGTTTTTGTCCTTTTTATGAAATTCTTCCTAATTACCAAATTATCATAATTTTTTTAAAACCAAATTATGGAATTCCCCATATGCCCCTATATATATATATATATATATATATATATATATATATATATATATAGTATGCGTGGGGCTCTTACGAAATTTGAGTCAAATATCATTTCCTAACTCTCAAGCCCCATCTGTAAACAGGTTACTTCTCTGATTATAATGGTAATGCTGCAGTATTCTTTGTCATTGTCCAGTCTACGTAATACTGATTTCCTCCTGCAGCTACAAGAATTTGAATAATATCCTGAGGCTCCGAAACCAAAACACTTTTTCTTGGTTTTTTGTTTCTTTGTTATTAACATAAAATAAAAGCTTTTGTGCCACCTCAACAATAGTATTCATCGTCAGCGAACCTGGTTTCGAAACACTTCAAGCAGTCTGCAATAACACAGTGGCTGCTGGAGTCGACTGTACAATTGTACGTGTTCTGTAACATTTACACGTTATTTGCTATGCAATTTTAGTAGACAAGGACGTAGACACTGAAAATAAATGAACCCTAAATTCCCTAGATAACCACTGCCAGTCTGTACATGCATATATACTATGTTCCATGAAGATACCTTGAATAATTTTCAAGATACAGAGAAAAAAAAAGTGAAATTTTAACACTTTACTTGACCTTTTGACCTGTGACCTTTTGACCTCATCACCCCAAACTTTCACCAGAGAATTTTAATTGGGTAATACATGTATACACTAAGTTTCAAGAAAATATCTTCAGGCATTGCATAGATATGGGGGAAATAGTGAAATTTTAAGCATTTGACCTTGATCTTTTGACCTTTGACCTTGAGCATGTGCACCCAAAAGTTGATAGGCACAACTTCACCCCCCAATACACATACATGCCAAGTTTCATTAGGATACCTCAAAAGGTTTTGGTAGTTACCCTGTCCACAAAATTCATTACGGACGGACAGACGGACGGAAGGACGGACGGAAGGACGGACGGACGGACGGACGGACAACCCGAAAACATAATGCCTCCGGCACCACTTCGTGGCGGAGGCATAAAAAGGCACACCCACAATAGCGTAAATGCTGAAAGAGTGAGCGTAGTTTTCATAATTCCATGAGTATACGTGACTCTAAGTAGACTAAGAAAATAACAACATGTATAGATATATTTATATGTAATTAAATCAAACACTACACAATGTACTATATTACGTAAAAATTATTATGTATACACATTAACAAATTGTAACTCAAGTGCAAATATACATTATAAAAAATACAATTCGAAAGACCTGGAAGGGCAAAAGCGTAGGGAAATAGAAAAGGAGAAGGAATTTGAAATGGACAATAATTATCGTCATTAGCACCTGAGATTGACCGATTATGGCTGAGGCGATGAGCAGGAGTGACAAGGCACATTCTTTTACGATACATCCCGTCATATTTCTCTAACTTTTCGTACAATCATAAGCATGATTTTATCATTGACCAGCTACTATTGAGACCAACGTGCGTGCCAGTTTAATTTGTTTGTTTGCAGTATAACTGAAATGGTACAATGATATGTTTTATTGTCTACAATTTACCACGTTATGAGAATTTAATAATATACCGACCTGAATTGAAATGTAGTGCATCTATACCCCTACTTCGATTAAGCTAATCACGATATCACAGAGTAAGAAAAGAGAGAGAGAAAGAGAGAGAGAGAGAGAGAGAGAGAGGAAAAGAACAAATTCTCAAGTCTAACAAGTCCACGAGTCAATCATACGGTAGTTTACGACACCACCCTACAAGTTGACATCAACTTTAATCATCTTCTGTATGTTCTTTGTTATAATTCTTCGGACGTATCTTTTGCGTGATTTCATTTGACAAGACACCTTGCTCTAGCTATTGATAAGACTAACCGTTATATTAAAATTATCTGTTGATGGTGTAGTTAAACGACTGTTATTGTGATTCTAAGATTCGACAGCCCTGTTCGCAGTTTGTGCCCATTCTATAGTATATACTCTTGCTGTTGTGTCAGATTTGCATTTGATACGAAATAAATATGTTTTTCACAAGCTGTTTCTGAAAGAAGTCTGGTCATATGTGGATATCAGATCAACAACGTCATGGTCAACAAATGTTTCAGCCTCTCTGAATTTCAAAATCAATCTTTATTACGTGTCTCCTCGCACTATAGGTTACTGGTATACGAAAAAAACCAATAAAAATGTGGAGCTAAAATTCCACATCAGCTTTGAGAGGCGTGGCACTTGAGGTTGTGTTATCCTTTAACTCGATGTTGTTTCCATTCTGGTAGGTGATCTCCCCCTCGGTTTGACGGACTGTCCCGTTCGTCGTGAAAACTGTGCAACAGGCGGACATCGCCATGACCAAAAGGCCTATCACGCCGAGTACGATCAGGATGATCTGCCAGGCAGCAAGTCTTGACCGACCACCACCACCACCACCATCACCGTAATCATAATCTAAGTCTCCTAGCAAGGAGTTACGATTATACAAGATGAAAGGCGGACAGGGGGACAAAGAATAAAGAATGCCAAAATTAGAAAAAAAATATAAAGGAGATTCGAGGAGAAAAAAAGAAGTTGAAAACGTATGAGAAAAGACACAGGCAAAATTGGATTAAAAGAAAAAGTTAGAAGAAGAAATAGGAGGACGGAAGACATGAGACAGCAGGAAAGAAAGAGGTAAAGAAAAAAATAATATTTAAGGGGGTAGAACAAGAAAGAACAGGACAAAGGAACAGAGATGAAAGAGGGACATAGACGAGGAGCAGGGGTTGAAGAAAATAAAGAAGAGCACAAGTTTCAGTCATTGTCAGTATACATGATTGCATAATGGCAAAGTGGCAGAAAAAAAAAAATTGGTCCCTGATTACCCCTTCAAGAAGGAACACAGTGTCCAACAGTATGTTCATATAACGACTATTTGAAAACGCTCGACTTTAACAAGGTAAAGATGATTTAAAACTGACGTGTGATTTTTCAGAGAGTTTAGAGTTTCACAATGTGAAATGGTTCAAATGTTAATAATAGTATGAAATGATTGCACATTGAGTTTCACATTGTGTTTGACTTTGTTTGTTTGCTTGTTTGTTTTACTTCTGTCATAAACACAAATACAAATATAAAATACAACACATAAGGTACAAGGAAAATGATATACCATGCATAAAACGAAACATACATACACAGCAAATGAATAGTGTGACACATCATCGATGTAAAAAAGAATAGGATGTAGGATTATAGAAAGATAACGGCTAGATCTATAGCCCATAATCAGCTGCACTTTTCTGGTGCCGCTGGTCTTCCATTGGGACCAGTTGTAAAGAGGTATGGAAAAGAAAGAAAAAAAGGGTAAAAGATTACAAATCATATAAATACAAAATTATGATAATAATCCCATGAAATATCAATTTATAATGCAATATTTTACAAAAATCTGAAGGCAAAATACGCTTTCATGAAAAGTGTAGATGCATTTCTTGTGTATCAGAAAAATATTCTAAATAGATTTACACAGATGAGATTAAACCAATTCAAAAAGGGACCGTTTAAAATCCTTCAGTGACTTGCAGTCACGGACAGCATGCGGAAAGCTGTTCATAGTTTGGCTCCCCTGTAGAAAAATGCACGTTTGCAAAAGTTTGTCCTAGGTTTTGGAAGGCTAAGACTGCTCTGCCGAAATTGATAGGGCTTGGGAGAATAGCATATATTTTATTTTCATGTAAATAGGTAGGTGTTAAATTATTGAAAATCTTGAAAATCATTATTCCGATGTGAAATTTTTGAGTTTTTCACTGTAAGATAATATGCATTGACCTAACAGGAAAATGTGATTTAGGATTAATCTTCAGAATAATTCTTCCTGCTCTATTTTGCAGTTTGCGTTTCACACGATGGGACAATGCGTTCTTTTCAGCAGTGACATCATTTGGCAATCAAGACTTACTGTTGACGAAATACTTTTTACACATTCAAGACGAGGGAACGTTATTTACAGTGCTGATTGCCGGACTTGGACTTTCACATCCCAATCATAAATGTCTCTTTGTCAGTGATGTAAGGAGGTTTTCATGCCAATTGTTCAACCATCGTCTTGAACAATATTTCTCCTCACCTGAATACGTTCGGCGTCTTGACACGCTGGATTTTCCGGAGCTTCTACCTCGGGAACTACCACTTCGAGAGCTACCACTTCGGGAGCTACCACTTCGGGAGCTACCACCTCGGGAGCCACCGCCTCGGGAACCACCGCCTCCGGAGCTACCACCTCGGGAGCCGCCACCACCTCCGCGTTTCATAGCCACCGGTTGATCTGTGCAAGTAGTAAAAGCTATACTCATTTTAGTTTTGCTTCTAACCAATATATATGTCAATATCAAATCGTTATAACAATCTGAATCATGTCAAGACTGTAGGTCTAATCTGCACTAAAACAGAGAAAACAAAAATCCATCTGCAAAACAAAAACAGCATTAGTCTAGATATCATTTTTTTTTTCTGCCAGATCTACATTTGCAAAAATATGGCAGAATTAAACGTGGTTAGGTAGAAATCGAATTGATATTAAGCCTCGATACATTCATGCAGGTTTTGGGGGTTGCAATACTACTTCAGGTCTTATCATATTCAACTAAATCTGTAGCAAAAGATAAAAGCAAAAGCAGTTGAAAACTGCCACTGCCACAATAGCAACTGAAATAAAAATGTAGTCTAAGGGGATCTGAGCTTTCGATCCGAGCAGAATCTTCTTCAGAGGTAAAATGACCGTTTGATACTATTGGATTTAGGCGAACGATATTGCCGACACTAACCTTTATTGGGGCATGAAATAGTTGGTGAAAGTTTGTTTTTTATGTTTAAGTTTCACTGAACCGGCTCCTTGAAATGATTTGTGTTTATATCGGTTCGACGGAGATGCAGTAAGACTTACCCTTTTTTATTGGTGGTGAGCATTTCACTCCGGCGACGTCTGAACCAGGACACTGTGCGTCCACTTGCCGTGTGTGTTGACATGTTGACAGGTTAGCTTCCACTCCTTCACAATGAACAGTGGTCAGTATCATCGGACCATCACCTGTCCCATATTGTCCAACTCCTGGGCCTCGTTCTGCCCCTGCGTACCCAACTTGTCTACATACGACAAGAGATTCCGGGCGACCCCATGAGCTGTCGCAGATTGTCCCCCAAACACCAGCATGGAACACCTCAACTCGACCCTCGAATTTGGACCAACCGCCCACAAGCCGCAAAGACCAATCAGCTGTACAGAAAAAAAGGTGGTATTTGTCAAACAATTTGACATTGACGATCTTTACGCATATAAAACATTATTTTTTTCACTCTTTACGTGCCACGTTCCCACGCTCGACGGCGAGCCAACTTCGCATATTCTGCTCAAACGCACAAAGCCGCCCAAACCGATCGATAAATAGTCAAATGCCGCGGTACAATTCTCGCTATTGCCAATGACGTAAAAAGTACCCGGATGTCGATTTAAGCGTCATTTAAGCTTTATGGGATAGTCCGGTAGCAAAGTCACTTCCGTTCGTACGCGCGTGATACGTGACTAATGCTACTTACACATACAACCGACGTGTACTTACTGTTTTCTCGACTTGAATTTTAGCTTTGATATTATTTGAAATTTCTCCATTCTTAAGAAACTGCTGTTAATACGACTATGGGTTGTTACTTCGAAGCTGCCATGTGTTGTTCGCACGACAAAAAATGAACAAATTCTACAGAAAACAGTCTCTTAGTGGCATGCGAGACGTGACGTGGCCGCGTGGGTGAAGTTTGCGGGTGACTCCACAGCGCAGGGAGTGCGCGCGCGACTTACTAGTAGTAGTATTTGCTTGAAAGTGAAAGTAAAGAAAGTTTATTTACTCACAACCCAAACTCTGGGTATCGGAGTCCAATGAAAAACATATAGCACATTATCATATCAATAGATAATAATTGCAAATAACTCTGAAAAGTATACAAAACAACTATTAAAAAAAATAAGAATGAAATGCGATTGATGAAAAGAAAAAAATTGTACAGAAATATACAATATATACACGATATATGGTGAAAAAAATCAAAAAACAAAACAAAACAAAGAAAGGGAAATATGACGAGAGAGAGATGAGAGAGAGAGAAGGGATATGGAGGTGAAGAGGAAGAGTGAGAAGGACACACAAGACTGGTGAATTAACAAAAGATATACGAGTGACTTTTGGTTCAGGAAAAGAAAGAAAAAATAGAAACAGAAAAAAGAAAAACGCAAAGACATATATACGGAAATGTATTCTTACGCTAAGCGAACAAGAATGAAGGAAATATGGAGACGGGAACGAGAAGAAGAAGAAGTAGAGAGATGGAAGAAAAAAGGAGGAGAGAGTGAAAAGACAAATAAGTTATATATCAATTGTAAAGAGGGCACAGCCTGTAAAAAAGGCATGTAGTATTTGCAAAAAAAAAAAAGATAAAAAACACTAATAATCTAAACATGTGTCATTATATAATTACAAAACTTTGTTAAATTGGAAAGGACTGGAAGAAATTGCTTCGGAGACAGGATAAGTTCGAGATCACGATTCGTTCCCGATAATGTTCGCAACACCTCAAGAGAGAACAAATACAAAAAGATGGGCATTCCATGACGATGTTTAGGTGACTGAATATTTTCCAGCATATTTTCAGCGTATGCAGAGATGACTGATCACTGATGTGCACATCGATCGCATTATCAAGCAGTACGATGTACCGGTACTATGTGTTACTTGTAACTTAACTAGCTTGTATCCGTGCGGTGGTGCATGCTAATGCAAGGCCGGCCTAGGGCAATTGTAGCTACAGTGTACGAGTATGACAGGCTTGGCCACTGAATAGTGGCACGGGTACACGGAACAGCCGCCTACTGTATTAGTACGTGTATCTGTGGTCGGCGCGGCGCTATATAGGTAAGGTACACATACGCGCACGCTAGCGCTGTGCAAAATATGCCCCAAGCCGGAAGTGTCCCAGTCCCAAAAGTGCACTAAATCTTGACGAAAATGCCCCATCATGGTACTTTTTACGTCATTGGCGATAGCGAGAATTAAAGCCTTCCTCGCGATTTCATTACTGTCACATGTTGCTTGCATTTTATGTGGTGAGTGACTATCAAGTGGTGTTCTTTACTGGATTTGCAGGTAAATTCTAACTTTCAGGCACTGTTTGTGTGCAAAAGTCATGCCTCTACAATAATGTAGTAACTGGTCAAAAGCGATAGATTTGTCATACAATTTACATCAAAGCAAAGCTTGGAATTTTTGTTACAACTTTGCTCATTACATGTCCAGGGAAATTAGAATCTATTGAACTTACATAGATTTGAAAAGCAGTATGTTTCCCCAAAGAATAGCTACATTGCTTTCTCAGAATAATATGGCACACAGATGATATACATCATGGCACATATAGTGGTGACTTACAGTACTTAAAAAAAGGATAAGATTCCTTACCAGTGTACAAACACCATATACGTAAAATGCAATCTTCCACACACTCCCTCGTCTTGTTCCCAATGACTTAGTACACTTGATAGATAAACGGAATATCAAAAACATTCACCAAAAAGTGTGCAGCAGATATGTCACTTCAGTTTTGAAAAAAGAAGGAAAAGTTCCTTCGGGTGGAAAGGGGTATCTCCTTTCAATCAACCCCTGGATCTCTGCGTAGATTTAGTACACTTTGGGGATTGGCAATTTCCCAAATTCTATGAAAGTTGAGTTTACGAGTTATTTCGATTCTAAAGGGCAAGGGGGCAAACTTGCCATTTTGTTCCCCAATAATTCTCGAAATGAGGAAATATTTTAATTTGCTTTTTTGACAGAAAACCGTCCAAATATGTCATCCATAATGTGCACCAGGTCGTTGAATTTCGAATCTGAAAAAGGCAGAATCTCGATTGCGTGAGAGGAGGATGCCCCTCCGAACCCCTGCCCTGTTAGATCCCCTTCTATACATTAAAGCACTGCCCCGAAGAAAATTCACTAAGAATGGATATCATGGACAAATTATAAAGTCTGGAAAGGTTGGATTATGATTAACAAGATTAAGTTACTTAGAAGTCAAAAATGTCATGAGGAGACAGAAATCGCAATTTTCTCACTCCATTCAGACCCTAATGTGAGACTAGCGGATCGCCAATCGACTTGGGAGAAAAAGGAGCAGAATAGGATGACGTCACATCGGAGACAATTTTCATCACAGCCGGCCAGCCGGCCATCACGTAGACAAACTCGCATTCATTTTCCCGCACATATTGCATATTCACCTCGTTTGCATTTCATAGTTTTATCGACAGATGCACCATTTGATTTTTCATTCAGGGTTTGACTCATCTTGGAGACTGTTTGGAAACGTTTTCCCAATATTTGTATGTATTAAAAACTTTTTAGGAAGAAATTATAGGGCTGCAAACATGCTATTTCTTCAGCTCCAGCTGCACTGACAAACTGATCAGCGATGTGTTGTCAGCACAGTCGATGTCTTCAGAGTACTAGTTAGTAGTAGGCTGTTAGTTGTAGGCCTATACCGTATCTCCAGCCAAAACTAACGAGCTGCAGTTTCACGAAATATTTTTGTCAGAGGTACGTTCTCAAATTCCAAATTTTCTGATATTACTATAAAAGGCAAACCCGGAGATTAGGGGTCCGTATCCAGAATTCACGTACCCAGTCCACCCGACGCTAGTCTATAGACTATGCTTTAGCGATACGGTAGTCCGTGGGCCCCAGCCTGTGTCTCCTCCGCCACTCTCCCCCCACGGACTAGCGATACGGTAGCTGTGCGTGTGATTGTGAAACTGCACTGAAGACTTGAAGTGGAATAGCACACAAGATAAATCAATTCCATGAATTCTCAAATCTTGTTTGCTGTTCCAGTTCAAGTCTTCAGGGCAGTCTCACAATCACACGCACAGCTACCGTATCGCTAATCATACACACCCCTGTCGCTGTACGCAAGTATACACTTGTATACAGCGACAGGGCTGTGTATACCGTATCGCTAGACTATAGATAGACTAGATCTAGAGGGTCTAGATTTCTAGTGCTTGCTACCCCGGAGCCGCGTAGCGTAGGCGTCGGGTGGGCTGGGTACGTGTATTCACTATTCTGGATACGGACCCCTAATCGCCGGGTTTGCCCTATAAAATATAATTTCAAAGGATTAGAATGTCAGCCGATTGTAAGTATGAGCAAAAAGCCATGCCTAGGTATATCCATATCGGTGCCCGTGGCGGTGCTGATCCATATTTCTGTACGACAGTACTAGTCCGTGGGCCCCAGACTGCAGACTGTGTCTCCTCCGGTTCGTTACTCTCCCTCCCCCCACCGGTTCGTTACTCTCCCTCCCCTAGCTGGGGGAGGGAGAGTAACGAACCGGAGGAGACACAGTCTGGCCGGCCCACGACAGTACGTCTACGTTATGTTGGAGCTTGCTTGGATATTGCTCATGCTTTTTAACATTATCATTCTTTTAAAACAATTTTGCTGTCATCTTTTCCTGCATATAAGGCAACCATTTTTTTTTCAAGAATGATGAACATTACCCTATTACTTTAGGCTAGTAGTTGATAAGTGACTGCGTAGGCTGAGTGATGGCATAGGCAATGAAATTTATGGCAGCTGGTTCTTGTCGGGCATAATTCAGATTTTGGTGAGGGTTTTAGATCATTTCTCATCTTTCATCTGACATTGATTCTGTGCTCTCACATGGCACATTTGTTGAATTTTCATGAGATATTTTTTTTCAACATTCGTCTTTCACAAACGGGTTCTGTTTTTCTGATACTTACTAGAATTAGTAGATCTCATACTTCTGTATTCGGAAAAACTTCCCTATGGCCCAGCCACCACTTGATAGTTGTTAGCGAAGTATCTTGATCGAATAGAAAATGACACGGGAAGGACAATTTAGTAAGCAAATAATCATCGACTACGAGGGTGATGGGACGGACTATCGTCCGCCAAGGCGGCTTCGGCCCACTATCTTGCCTGAGCCGCTGGGCTCCTTGCTGGCCGGCCGCCGACGCGCGCCGGCTGCTATGGCTCTGGCTCGTGCTTGTAGGGTCGCGACACTCCACCCACATCTCCCTGATCGTCGTCAACTTCTAGCTCATTTTCTTCTTCTCCAATCTCTCCGCCAACCTCTCCATCATCATCATCATCATCATAGCTGTCGTAAGAATTACTGTCACTCTCTTCACTAAATTCAATGTCCAAGTTCAGTAACTCGACTTCCTCGTCTACTCCGTTCGACATTTTGATAACAAAACCAGACCTGATACAGGGATTGTGTGCACATGTGTGATACAGCTGAAAGCCGGCAAGAGAATGGTCTCCGATGTGACGTCACAGATATTACGCTCAGCTGTGATCAATTTCCCCACTGCTGATCAGCGGGCTAATAATTACCTGGACAAAAATCAATATTACCGAGGGGCGTGAGCATATTTTGAAGAAAAAAGGTGCTCAAATTAATCTGTGGACCTCCCGTCAACAGTGATATGATTTTTAAGTCAATTAAACCCATTTTTTACTCTTCGTGGTGCTTCTTTAAGTAGACTTGGAAGATTAACAAATTTCATCAAAAGGTCTGAAAATACAAAATCTCCCTCGTTTAGGAGGGGGATACCCCAACCTGTCCGATAAATTAGTCACTCCCCAAAAGGCCAACCCACACAGTCCATTTTTCTGTGCTCAAATTTAACACATATCTTGAAGCGACAGATTATGTCTTGAATAATCATTATGAAGACAGTAAAATGGATAGTGGGTTAGTCTATGTGGGAGTGACCAAGTTATCAACAACGTGGTCATGTTGAAGGCTATGGACAATAAGAGGTTAAAAGAAACCCTAAAAACAGAAACCTGCAGTCGTGCAGGCTGGCCTGTAAATTTGGCCACTTTCATTGACATATCTCATCCATTCAGTGAGACATTCATTGTTCCTTCATGTGACACTCAAACTTGGAAAAGGTATGATTTGTCATTGTTGTCTTTAAACGTATTTGCTCAGTCACGCATGACATTATTTTGTCAACATGATTAGGTATCAGTGAAAAGAAGAAAAGTTCCCATTTCCTCACAACCAGCACTGCACTTTCCATTGGTGTCAATTATGAAATAGTACCCCTGCAAAGTTGGATAACCTTTTTAATACGCTCTGTATAATGTGATGAAATATACGTTATGTCAACCCTGCATGTTAGTATGTTCAAACACGTGCCTAATGTAACAGCCAAGTCATTCCTTGCCTCGTTCATAGCGGCAATTCATGTCATGACAAACTTCCATTTCTTTTTTTTTTCAACCTTTTCTTTTCCTCGCCTCTCCAAACAAGTTACAGAATTCATATGCAGGATTAGAATATCTCATGACTGTTTGATGTTATGACTAAATTGAGGGTTTTATGTCTGTTTGACTGGATTCAGTGAGACCCATTTTATTTTAGTGCTTAATCAATGATAGTTATCAGTGGACTATAATACGATTTCAGATTCGAATTCAAACTTCGTTGTCACTTTTTTTCAAACAGAATGTACAGAAAACAATATGATAATTTTGACATGCAAGTCGTTGAAAACACACATAGCCAGACAGGGATAGCAACATGTTCATATCTGCATGATCAGTACATAAAAGAAACATACACTCTATATACACTCTGCGAAAAAAGTGGAGATACCCACTCAAAAGACTATACAGTTATTGTTTTCATTGTACCTTGAACCTACGAATGTTAGCTTTGTTATTTTCATTGTTGATATTATTTCCCCGCGGGACCTACACCGCAAACTAAGGCCGACAAGCTGGCTCCCTGGGTATTAAAGTCGCCAACGCCCCTCATGAAAGCAGTCCGGATTTGTTTTAGACACATACCTGCCGAAATTGAGTGAATATTTACTTGCTCAGTCGATTGAGATCACGCTAGTCAATTTACACACTATTATTATTCATGATAACAAATATTTGTCTACGCTGTCATATCATTCTGTTTGCACCGTTATCGCAAGGCAGGTCATCAAGCGTTTACATTAACTCGTAAATCCGAATCGAAAGAGGGCGGTTTAGTCAAACGCTTTAATAGTATTTCTATACAATTGGAGGCAACCGTCGAAAATAATGCCCGAAATTTCAATCCAACAGAATTTTTTATTTGTCGAATTCGAAATGCAATATGAAATAGATATAAAAAAGAAAAAAAGATGATAATGTGATTGTCATCTAAAAGTGCGTAGAATATGGAAAGATGAGTCAGCGCCTTATTGTGCCGAATACAAACACGACCCGACAGCAGTGATTATTTGGTTTCGTGACCATGTCTTACTCTGTAGATAGATTTTGATTCTTATATCACGCAATAACACATTGTCTGTTGAGAGCAAAGAACATTACCTCGCGATGCACGTAATGGTCCAGCAATAAATGGACATTCTGATATTGAAGGCTTGTAATGAAAGAGGTTTGATAGAAAAGGATTGGGTTATGTCAAATTTCGTTCTTCTATAGTACCTAAAACAACCGAAAGTGACCTCATTCTTTAGAATACTATAATTGTAAAATTGAGTATAATTAACCTATTGATAAGAAATGAATACGGTATATTGAAAAGGGTGCGGTAGACCTTAATTGCAGACACAAACAAAGACAAATACACACACACACACACACACACATGCATAATATCTTATAATCATTTACATTTTTGCAATTATGACAGATGACGTTAAGGCTCCGTCACAAATGCCTTCACGAACTGCTACGAACACCATACGAACGATCTTTAGACCATTTCGTTAAAAAGGCCGTAAGTAGACCGTTCTTTAACCATTCAAAAGTTCGCAGCCTGGTCGATGGTCTTGTCCGAGATTTCTTTCCACATCGCATGAAACCCCCGTTTGGTATAAGGCGGTCGTACAAACGTCGTACGAACGTCGCAAGAACAGCGTAAGAACTACGAAAAATTTGTAGATTTTGTAGAGTCGCGAGACAATTCTAGAAGCCTCATATTCTTGAGATGATCGTAAGAAAGCCTTGCTTTTTTTGAGAGAAGGCTCAAACCATGCTAACGGCGTTCGTAAGAATGCCTTAAAGAACGGAGATCCGTATACGGCGTTCATACTAACGACTCGTGACCTTTATAAAGCGTTCGTATAAAGCTGCTCGTAAAGGCCGTGTCACACCTTTCCGGGCAAGCTACGTGGGCTTGTGTCGAGGAGATAGTTTCCAGCACGTAGAAGATTTTCCACGGGCGAACAAGAATGTTTGCAATTTTCGCACTTGTTTCATATCTACTAGACTCGTGCTACTTAGCTTCTACTTGCGTGCATTCCGTGTGACCTAAGTGAGAGCTTTGAAACCGATCCGTTTTCTGTCACGATTGACTTATAGGTACTGAGAAGTACCTGCGTTGGATTTGCCTGCAAGGTGCTGCCGGTAAGGGTCTCCTACTGGTGTTCTGCGTGTACCTCTGCGAGCGAACCCCCACGACTCACTCGGAACAAGTTTTGAGCATGCTCAAGGCCTTGTCATATCGTATATTGGGAAGTTTTGCGGCTTGACTTGCGGGGAAACAAATTTGCTACCCGGAGTTCTCCGCAGTTGGTCCGCACCTGACAGTACCTAGCGCGTATCTCGCCTGTAGTTGCCCGGAGGTGCTCACGCAAGTCCTATTTATCCGCAGCCAAGTTTTGAGCATGGCCAAAACTTTTTCCGGGTGAGTCGCGGGGATACCCGGAGAGGTCCACGCAGAACGCCAGTAGGAGGCCCTTAGCGGCAGCGCTTCGCAGGCAACTCCCACGCAGGTACTTCGCAGTCCCCGTATGCAGCCAAGATAATGACATTCCGTGGGACTTCTGCCATTCCTTCAGAGGAATTCCTGCACTGAGTTGTCAGCCCCCACGCGACTGGTACAAAGGTCACACAGTATACCCGCAAGTAGAATTTAAGTAGAACGCGTCCAGCAAGTAAGACATATGCACTGACTCGCCCAAATCCTTGTTCTCCCTCAGAAATTTCCGGTATGCTGGAAAATCCCTACACGCAACAAGCCTGCATAGGTTGCCCGGAAAGGTGTGACAGGGCCTTAAAGGCCGTGTCACAACTTTCCGGGAAAGCCTTGCGTGCGACTTGTGAGGAACAATTTTTACTACCCGGATGTCCCCGCTGATAACCCGCGCATGACAGTACCTAGCACGTATCTCACTCGTAATCGCCCGGAGGTACGCACGCAAATCTTTTTAGGCCCTGTCACACCTTTCCGGACATGCTACGCGGGCTTGTTGTGTGTGGGGATTTTCCAGCACATCAGACAACTTCCCAGGACGGACAAGGATTTGGGCGAGTCAGTGCATGTGTCTTACTTGCTGGACGCGTTCTACTTAAATTCTACTTGCGGGTATACTGTGTGACCTGTGTACCAGTCACGTGGGTGCTGACAACTCAGTGAAGGTATTCCTCTAAAGGAATGGCAGAAGTCCCACAGAATGTCATTTTCTTGGCTGCATACGGGGACTGTGACCTGCATCGGCGTTCTGCGTGGAGCTCCCTGGGCATCCCCGCGACTCACCCGGAAAAAGTTTTGGTCATGCTCAAAACTTGGCTGCGGTTAAATGGGACTTGCGTGAGCACCTCCGGGCAACTACAGGCGAGATACGCGCTAGGTACTGTCAGGTGCGGACCAACTGCGGAGAGCTCTGGGTAGCAAATTTGTTTCTCCGCAAGTCAAGCCGCAAAACTTCCCCAGATAAGGTAAGACAAGGCATTGAGCATGCTTAAAACTTGTTCCGAGTGAGTCGTGGGGGTTCGCTCGCAGTGGTACACGCAGAACACCAGTAGGAGACCCTTACCGGCAACACCTCTCAGGCAATTCCAACGCAGGTACTTCTCAGTACCTGTAAATCGCTCGTAACAGAAAACGGATAGGTTTCAAAGCTCTCAGGCAGGTCACACGGAATACACGCAAGTAGAAGATAAGTATATAGCAAGCGTCTAGTAGATAAGAAACAAGTGCGAAACTCGCAAACATTCTTGTCCGGCCGGGGAAATTCTCCTGCGTGCTGGAAAATCCCTCCTCGCAACAAGCCCAAGTAGCTTGCCCGGAAAGGTGTGACACGGCCTTTAGGAATACGTATACAATTTGTGCTGGGTGTTTGAGAGGACATGAAGCCAATCCCCTTACCAGGTATTACGAACTTTACTGCCTAGCTGTCGTTAACTAGACTAACGATAGTAATGACAATTCTATTGATGAGAGTAATCATAACAATATAGGTATGAACAAAGTGATTAAATTACCAACATTAGTAGTCATAGGATACTCAATTTTTTGTAGCGCTTTGCTATATCATGATAAAGAAGCGTTTTACATCTGTTTTACTTTTTAAAGAATCATATACTTTGGTAATAGAGAAGCTTACATTATCAAGTACCCGTGTTTGACCGACGATTTTCACCAGAAGCAAATCATTGCCAAAATCTTTCTTATCACCACTGTAATCTTTTCCATTATTTTCATCATGGTTTTTCACTTTTTTTAATATGGTCGTTATTTATAAAGCTAAAATCATAACCTTTCTGCATATTTTGCACATTCATTTAAAAGGCAAAAAAAAAAATGACAGGATAAACGGGTGACGCCCACACGCAGCGCCTCCCTACAACCGCCCCATCCCCCTACCGTCAGTGAATTTCAACACATGGGTCTACAGGAAAAGTACCTCGTTATCTCACCAGTGACATTGGTTGCTCCAGTCAGGCGAACAGGAAACAAAAATCCGACCTGTAAGAGACAAGCCAGTATGAAGAAATTCATCGTCGTCCTAAACACATTTGTCCAATCACTACAAGAAAGACATGCGTTCATGTAAGAATGTGATTAGCATGTACAAATGCTTCGTGGAGCAGACGATAAATGATGTACAAAGTAATGCCCACAGCCACAGCGGGTAATGGTGAGGTTCATGGCTCGATGTGACGTCACTTTCAGTTTTTTGCGCTTGCGCTAAAGATGATACCTTGTACATCTTAAATGGGTCATGGTTATTCATAGAGCGCTTGTAGTAATTCCGTTTGCTTTTAGCAAATAGCAAAGGTAATCATGGCCCAACAACAAATACTCACGAAATAGTTCAATCATTTGCGAAGAAAACAACAAACCATGATCTGACAATGTGATGTTAATAATGTCCAACATGAATTTCCTCAAAATGGTTGTTTTCTTTAAATTTTGGTGATTGAATAGCGCTCTCTCTCTCTCAATATAATGTAATATTTTATATATTATCTTTTTTAGAAGGAGCACTTTTTATATTCAGTTCTCATTGGTTTGGGAGTATGTAATTGGCTAGAAAGGGCATATTGAGTCGTATAAGTAGCAGAACGTGTGGTCACAAGTTTGACTATGTATAGTGGAACTAAACTGTGTTACAATTTGTACACCAGAACACAGTAATGGTATTGGATTTTCTGTTCAATTGACTTCCATTTCAGAGTATCAGTATGAGCTTTTGCTGACGTGTAATAACCACCCCCATTTGATACTAAACGAGCATACTTATGTTGGCAACGTTGCAATCTGTTTAAATTTGGTAAGGTACTGTTTGTCATCGGGAACGGTAATTTCAAAAATGTTCAAGTTATCACGTTTTTTACCTCAAACTGAAGGACTTTAATTGTTCAAAATCATGCAAAAATCAATACAAGCACAAAACAATAGCAATCATAGTTCAATTTACATCCAATGAAAATTCTGTATGTAACGGATTTTATCATCAGTTACTCGAATACTTCTTTTTTCGGAAATATCATTACAATAATTATAACTGAAACTCATATTTGAATTCTTTTACAATAAATGATGCAGTAAAGCGCTGATTTCTATATTCTTCCATGAGATACACCTTGCCCGAATGATTCTTAGGGTGCTGTTCGTTATTCTGAAAGTTCGTTATTCCGAAGGTACGTTATTCCGAAGGTTCGTTAATCCCAAACACACAAATTACCTACACCTAGAGGTTCGTTAATCCGAACATTTTTGCGTAATTCTGAAGGTTCGTTAATCAGGAAGATGAAATAGGCTTCGCTATTCTGAAGGCTCGTTTATCCGAAATAGGGTTAGTTATTCCGAAGGTTCATTAATCCGAAAATGAAATAGGGTTCGTTATTCCGAAGGTTCGTTGATCTGAAAATGAAAAAGGGTCCGTAACGAACCTTCGGAATAACGTGCTTTGTTTTATTTTCGGATTAACGAACCTTCGGAATAACGAACCCTATTTCATTTTCGGATTAATGAACCTTCGGAATAACGAATCTTCGGAATAACGAACCTTCGGAAAAACGAACCTTCGGACTAAAGAACCTTCGAAATAACGAACCTTCGGAATGACGAACTGTAAACGTTTCTTATTCTCGGACAATGCAACAAATTATGCATTCAAGATTAATTTTCATTACAGAATTTGCACTGTGCATTTGTTGTTATTTTCCATTTCAGTAAATTATCTTTGAACGGTAAAATATTATTTATCACTTTAAAATTCAGCTGTTTTATCTTGTTGAGTTTCAGTTTCGACAGTTTAAAATCAAATACTGACACCAAATCAAGTGTATACGGCAGGTCGAGTTTACGTCGCCAAATGACGATCATATTTGATTCTGTAACCTGCGTATCTTTTAAAAAAAGTATAACACATTTTGGCTTTTTTTGCTCAGGATATCAAAAACATTACTTCTTGACACTTCAAACATCTGTTGACTATTCATTTCATCTCCATTTTCTTGATTACGTAATTTATGCAACCAAAATGAGGGAAGGCGTGTCTTACTTTTTGATACTGAAACGAAACAAGCAAATTATCAGTCTGCAAACTATTATTAACTTGGGTTTTATCAAACCAAGATCCATTTACTATTACATCAGACACTACATTTATTCCATTTTTCTTTTCCAATTTGATATTACTGTTAAACCATAAAAATTGCTCGCCAATATCTCTAACTCGCAACAGATCCAGTATCGTATTTCTGCAAAATAAATCAATAAATCTCTATAAAAGGATGGAATTTTATATTTCTTTCATAAGCAAAACATATCTTTTGAGGCACAATTTGTCACAAAACATATGGGAGGTGTTCCAACTTTTTGGAGCCAGAAGCTACCAATGTTTATTCTGGGGCGAGGATGATTATCAACAAATTTGGACAACCATGACAATCTGAGTGCTTTTATTTTTGACTCAATGTCTACCATACCAAGAGCCCCAGCCTCTAGAGTTTTAATCATTACACTTCTCTTCACTTTCTCTCTTCTGGAATTCCAGAGAAATGCGAGCGAAATCTTATTAATATCAATTGTGCAGCTCGGAGGAATCGTAAAAACTGTTTCTTCATAAATGATTTGCGAAATTAATAATGACTTAATGATTGTTACCTTACCATAATATGTTAAATTTATCATTTTCCACATATTGATTATGCGTTCCATTTTTTCAGTCTTCCTGGACCAATTCAAATAATCAAAATTTTTACCATGAATATTCAAAAACACTCCAAGATACTTGACTGGTTCCTCAGACCACGGCAAACCGTCGATACACTCATTACAGTTTCCATTTAAAAATATAGCCTGTGTTTTCACAAAATTCATTTTTGGACCAGCATATACACAAAAAGCTTCAATTTTCTTTCATTTCTTCATTTCCCGATCGGGTAGAATCAACAATAAGCGTTGTATCATCTGCCAGTTGAGATATTTTGATTTCTTTTGAATTTGACTGCTCACATTGAGTAGTCACATTTAATGTTTTCCTTATTTCGTATCTTCATTGCAAATATTTCAACAACTAAAAGGAACAGCAATGCAGAAGGAGGACAGCCCTGACGAACCCCTTTAGTGACTAGAAACGTCAGAAAACCAACCATTGTTCAAAACTTATGAATCTACGTTTTTGTAAATAATTCTGTTCCACTGAATAAAAGATTTCAGTAATAAACCGTTACAAAACTTCAAATAAAAAATAATGATCGACATTATCAAAATTTTCTTAAAACGAAGAAATATAAAGGCACTCGTTAAATTTTCTGTGAGCAAAAGTCTAATGATCCCTGTACAAGTCTTATATTTTCTAATGCTGATCTTTTCTTCATGAAACCCATTCGATCAAAAGAAAATAATTTTGGAATTACATTTTGTAAACGTTTTGCTAATGCCCGTGTAGCTATTTTATAACCAATATTTAACAAAGTTATTTGGGGCCAATTATCAAGATTTCGTCTATCATCGTTTTTAAACAGCAATGTTAATATAGAATGTCTTTGGCTATCAGACAGTGTACCATTCCTATACCCTTTATTCAAACTTTGTAACAATAAATCTTTGATATAAACCCCAAAAAGTCTCTTAAAATTCAGCCTGTGAAAAAGATGATACGAAATGAAGATGACCTCATTCTTTAGATGTAATCTACCAATGCTCTTGTTACTTCCTCAGACAGCTTATTGTTTGTATGTATTCTGGGCTACTTCCATGTTTTAATTCACATTTTCTTGTACAGATTGTATCGTTTATTCCTTTTCTATTATTGGTTTATAACTTTGTTCAGTGAATGTGTTTGTGTGTGTGTGTGTGTGTGCATTGCAGTACTTCTTCTACTCAGTCATGGCTGTGTATATCTTGTGTTTCAGAAATTCTACCATTTGATCACATATGTGACCCTGCACCACAAAACCAACAAAAAGTCGCCAGACATGAATTTTCAGTTAAGGGCAGATTGTGAGAGAGCAGACTCTAAGCTTTAAATTGATGTATAACTAAATTCAAATGGACTCCCCTAACTTACCTAAGTACTGGAAAGAAAGCACACACTCTGGAAAAGTGTGAACTGAGAAAAGAGGCTCTGAAGTACACGGTCTATTCAAACGCTTAATATTTACAAAGCCACGCTAGCTGTGCCATGAAAGGGACAAAACACAGGATGTAAACCACCGGAGCAACAACAATGAAGAGATTATTAGATTAAGCTGACATTAAGCATGTTTCATTAGCAGATTCTGCCCATGATTAATGCTAACTTTCAAAGCAGTGGCGTCATCCTTTCAAAATTTATTAGACTTGAAAGTGGAGAGTGTGCAAAGGATTTCAAGACATGAAAAGCGGCCTTAAGTCATACCTGATCATTTTACTCTTCCCCTAAAAGGGGTTGTAGAAAAACTGCTAAAAACACACTTTCCCATTCATGTTAAGATACCAAACTGAAGAATGATGTAGGAGATAGCTCTTTAAGAAAATATGAAAAACTCAAGATTGCCTTGGTTGAACCATTTCACCTTTTTTGAGTTCTCACTTAAAATCAAGGGGTGTGACTTTTTGTTTGTTCTGTGGTGCACGGTCACATATGTAATGACAACAAATTCAAATTTACCCTTTATCAGTATTTTCAATTGTCAAAAAATATAGATTTATCAAAATTTTATTCACTTGTAGTAAATCCTTTTGAAATAAATTCAGTTAATTTTGATTATGAATTTTTTTTATGATACAGATACTAAAGATGATATTAGAATCAAATATTAGCAAGGCCTAAATGTCAATATATGTTTGATGAAGATTTCCGATCCAGATTTTCTTATGAGCAATCAGATTACTCAGTTTTTCACTTAAACTTGAGAAGTCTCCCAATTTTTTTTTGATCAGTTTAATGCGATGCTTTCATCACTTGATTATAGTTTTAGTGTTATAGCACTCTCTGAGATTTGGTTTAATGAAAATACAAATTTCAGATTCTATGATATTAAAAATTATTCTTTGTTTCATAAGTTTAGAACTCAGAAGGCTGGCGGTGGAGTTGCTATGTATACCAACAATGATTGTCATCATATATTACGCAAGGATTTATCATGTATTACAACAGATTATGAAATGCTTTTCATTGAAATAGTCATCAAGAAAATGTCTGTAATTGTAGCATGTATTTACAGACCACCAAATACTGATATATCATCTTTTTCTGATAAAATGCATAATGTACTGGAAAAATTGGAATGTGTAAAGAAAGATATTTACTTCACAGGAGATTTCAATATTGATTTATTGAAATCTGGCATACATAATAAAACAAAAGATTTTATGGACATGATGTATTCGTTTAAATCATACCCTTTGATTACAAAACCAACTCGTGTATCTACCAAATAGGCCTATGCTTCTTTGATTGATAATATTTATACGAAGGTTTTGTTGAATAATCAGTTCCAGACTGGTATGATCTATGACGATCTTTCCGATCATTTTCCAGTTTTGTTTTTTTTTTGTATACTTAAAACACAAATGTATGGTTGTGGTTGACAAAGGAAAGAAATATATTCGGAAAAGATACATAACAAATGAAAATATATTATTATTCAAACTAAAATTGATGTTAATTGATTGGTCAAATGTTTGCAACCAGAATGGGGTAAATGAAAGTTATATCTTTTTTGAAATGTTTTCCTCTATATACAATAGTTGTTTTCCACTGCGGCCTATTCCTTTAAACATTAGTTCAGGTTGTAGAAAGCCTTGAATTACAGAAGGTATGTGGAAATCTGTAAATCTTAAGAACAAGTTGTATAAATTGAGTTTGAAGAATCCAAGTGTTATATATTTTGAGAATTATAAGAACTATAGAAATAGACTTAAAAATATTATACGATATTCAAAATATAGATATTATACTGATAAGTTTACTTCTTTAAAACGTGATGTGAAAACAACATGGCAGTGTATAAATGTTGTACTTGAAAGGAAGAAAGATGAATCACTACCTCAATGTATGTATTGTGATAATGTGAAGCTTTCATCTAGACAGGATATTGTGCAGCAGTTAGATTCTTATTTTGTTAGTGTTGGGGCAAAACGCTCATCATCAGTACCGAACACTTCACGTGATTTTACTGAATATTTTCCATATCAAAATAGTAAATCTTTCTTCTGTACATCAGTATCTACTCATGAAATAGTAGATATATCTGTATCTATTCAAAGTTCAAAGGCAAGCGGTCCTGATGATATCGCGCCAAGAATTATAAAAGAATGCATTCATTGTTTTGTTGAACCTCTTTGTTATATTTACAATTTATCTTTGCAGTCTGGTGTTGTCCCTGATAGTCTTAAAATAGCTAAAATTGTTCCATTAATTAAGAAAGATAATCCAAAATGTATTGAAAATTATAGGCCGGTTGCAATTATTTCTATTTTTGCTAAAGTTTTCAAATGACTTATGTTCAATCGTCTCTCTAATTTTTTAACCAAAAATAATATATTGATATCAGAACAATTTGGATTTAGAAAATATTTCTCTACACGTTCTAGCGTAATATCCTTCACAGATTACATTTTGCAGAAAATTGATGATGGTAATTATTGTTGTGGAGTATTTATGGATTTGTCAAAAGCATTTGACACCATCGACCACAAGATTCTACTATAAGAAACTGTATTTATATGGAGTGAGAGGTGTACAATTACAGTGGTTTGAAAATTATTTGTCCAATAGAAAACAGTATGTGATGGTCGATGGTGTCATATTCTCTTATCTCTCTGTAAATATTGGTGTACCACACGGTTCTGTTTTTTTAATAGGTCCTCTGCTTTTTCTTATTTATGTTAATGATATAGTAAATTGTTCTTGTGTTTATAAATTTTCACCTTTTGCTGATGATACAGTGGTCATGTTTTCACACAAAAGTATTGCTTTATTGATAAGGACAGTAAATACACAACTTCAATAGAAGAAAAAATTACCCCAAGGTGTTTAAGTCTCCCTGACAGTTTCCAAAGGCCTGTTTTTCATACAAGTTTGAAAAAAAAATGTCTCTGTTTTCAACGACGAGATCTGAATAACATAACTTTCGAGGTTTTTGCTGAATTAACAATCATGCCATTAATTTCTGAAAACCATTAACTGAGGACTAGAGTGTCTGCTTGGATATATTCCTGTACTTTGTAAGCATCACGTCCAGGGTGAATTATTGCTGTGTGGTCTGCATGAAGAGTTAGTTTAGTCCAGGGACTACGATTTAAGTTAGAAATAACATTGATGAACATACAAAAGAGCATATACACATATAAGATATGGCTATAATATACATGATGATGTACAATATATATATATATATATATATATATATATATATACATATATATATATACATACTACACATAGTTCCCTTGTATGCCAATTTCTTTAAGGATTCAATACAGTTCCCGAAATCGTTCTTATCTATCAGTCATGAACTTATGAACTTCCTGTCTTAAAGGAATACATGGATGATATAACCATCTGCACTTCTTCGGTGAATTCGGCGCAGGAGGTCTTGGACAAAGTGAATGAGTTTATGACATGGAGCCGTATGAAAATCAAGGCAGCGAAATCGCGATCGCTTGTATTGGTCCACGGGAAAGTTCGACAAGAAGAACCCTTCGTTGTGGACGGGCAGAGGATCCCTGGGATTCATAATACGCCAGTCAAATTCTTAGGTCGCAAGATCAATCGAGATTTGAATGACAGGCAGGCTCGCTTGTCCATTGAGAACTCCCTTAGAAATTGGATGAAGCTGCTGGATAAAAGTGTGCTGTCTGGAATCATGAAAAGTTGGTGCTATAATCATCTTGTTCTACCTCGGATTCAGTGGCAACTGATGATATATGACATTGCGCTTTCACACGTTCAACGAATGGAGACTTTGGTGTCGAAGTTGCTTCGTAGGTGGCTTGGGGTCAGCTGTAATCTATCTTCTGTCGCGCTCTACTGTAAACAGTCGACACTTCGCTTACCGTTGGACAGTCTTACGGGAATTCTGAAGAGAACGGCAGTTAATAGCTTACTCCAGCTTCGCGACAGCGCTGATGAGACGGTACAGAAGATGAAGCCTACGATTCGATGTGGGAGAAAGTGGAGTCCTGAGGAAGCTGTGGAGAGAGCGGAAAGCAGATTGCATTTTGAGGACATTACAAGGGGACAAGTTGGGCGCCAAGGGGTAGGAGTTTCAAAATCCCGCCCATCGCTGGAGAAAATGAGCAAAATGGAGCGGCGGTGTGAAGTTGGCAAAATTGTGGCTATGGAGCATGATGACGAATATTTTGTGCGTGCAGTTCAGATGGGGGTGCAGGGGAGGTGGACTTCGTGGGAGAACGTCAAACATCGCGATCTAAAATGGAAGACTTTGTTTGATATGAGTCCAAAACTTCTACAATTCGTCATAGGCACGACATATGACACCGTCTCATCCCCTAAAAACCTTAAGAGATGGGGCCTCGCTGCGAGTGATGCCTGTGCCCTGTGTGGAGAGGAGTGCACCACATCACACATCTTGGCTGGTTGCCCTTTAAGTCTACAACAGGGTCGGTATACTTGGCGGCATAATCGTGTGCTGAGAGTTATCCTTCATGGTCTTCAGGAAGAAGTGAGCGCCAGGTCGGAGAATCCAGTTTCTGGAAGCCCCTCCCACAACATACGTTTCGTACGCCAGGGAGAAACAGTAACCAGGAGTTCGGAAAGAAAGCATATGGGCCTACTGGCTGCAGCAAGTGATTGGAAGGTGAAAGCAGATTTGGACTCTAGACTTGTGTTTCCAGAGCAAATCGCTGTCACAGATTTGAGACCCGACATTGTAATTTACTCAGATGAGAGGAAACTGGTAGCCATGGTAGAACTCACAGTATGTGAGGAGGGAAACATGCAGAACGCTCACGAGCGAAAAGCAAGGAAGTATGAAGAACTCCAAGCATGCTGTGATGAAAATGGATGGGCTGCATCAGTGTGGCCGGTAGAGGTAGGGTGCAGGGGGTTTGCATCTCATGCTCTTCTACCTTCCCTCTATCGCCTGGGTGCTAGACGTTCAAAGGCAAAGGCTCTGGAAAAGGTAGCGTGTAGCGTAGCAGAAAAAGCCTCCTTCCATCTGTGGCTGCATAGACATTCACAGGTGTGGGGTATTCCCCATGCCTAAGCATTGTGACGTAACTATGGGATGCGCGGATGCTCCAAACCGCTTGTGTTGCCGATAGTGATACGCGATCTTTCACCATGGAGACGGTACTGTGAGCTGCGTGCATCATTTCGAATCAAACAGGTTAGTGAGAAGAGTCGTCTTGCCGGGATCGGTCATGTTTGCAAAAGCATGCCCGATTCTGAAACGATTCTTTCCTACCCTTTTCACCTTCCGCTCCCCGGCAACTGATGAAGAGAGCGGTGTTTTGGGACTAACTTGTTTTTCAATTTCACTTGTTTTGTTTTGGCTAACTCCTGTCGGGGTGTCGCCGTTTATTTTGGCCAATGTTTCGGTATTTCATATATACATATATATATATACATACTACACATAGTTCCCTTGTATGCCAATTTCTTTAAGGATTCAATACAGTTCCCGAAATCGTTCTTATCTATCAGTCATGAACTTATGATAGATACCGAGGTTATATCAGTTATGTCAAGTTACATCTCCAACAAAGCTAGCATTGAATTAACTCTTTATGTGCCATGGTGGAAACCCCCTGTGTGCCACGTTATTCCGAGACACGAAGGTAGTCATGCTTTGAGAAAGAATTATGTTTTTCTAATTTGTATAACCTCTTCCACTTTCTATTAGGATGGGCATAATAGTAGGCATAATAGTAAGAGGAATGTCAAACTTTGTTTCGATATAAATTGTATGACGAATCTATTTTAAATTTCTCTTTCGAATGACCAGTTGCTACATTACTGTAAAGGCATGACTTCTGCACATAAAACCGTGACAGAAACTTAGAATGTACGAGCAAATCTAGTTGGGAACACCGCTTGATAGTCAATCACTACATAGAATGCAAGCCGTGTATGAGAGAAACAAAAGCACGAAAAATATTTTCATTGTGCCGTGGGATTAGCAGTGATTAGGGATTTATCGATCGGTTTTGGCGGCTTTGTTTGTTGAGCAGAATATGCGAAGTTGGCACGCCGTCGACTGAGCCGCACGTGCGAACGTGGCACATAAAGAGTTACTAGTAAAGAAGCATGTTTATCATTTGGAAAAAGAGATTTCTGATTCAGAGTGTCAACAAGGTTGAATTATCTAAAAGTATAATCATTATACAAGTGGAGATACATTACCAGTTCTGTAACATATCTACGGGTGGTGGGAAATCCGTGTTTTACCGTGCCATTCTATTAGCAGAAGAGACATCCTAGAGTCAAACAAGGAACATTCCTTCCTACAGATTCATGCCGTTGTTCTTGTCAGCGTAGGTAAGATTGGTTTGGTTTGGTTTGGTTTGGTTTGATTTGCTCTAATTTTGCCTATTCTTTCACCAAATACAATAACAAATGAAAACATAGTTATACAGAGTATACAAAAAGGGGACTATAACATGCAAATCAATATAAAAAAAATCAATTTCATAACAACATCTGTTTGTTATAACATATGAATCAAAGCAACATGTTAAAGGCATACAGTATTGTAACGGTATGCTCGTGACCAAAGTGAGGTGGCGATCGTAAAAGATTTTTCCTATCTGCCACCAAACAGTAACAAGGCTACAACTGTTGTGTAGATCTCCGTACGGTAGCTCAATCAATCAAATCTCATCAAATATCACTCATTCGAAGGTAATGCTGCTACCAGGTTTGTTCAGGTAAACCACGCCTTGCCTACAACATAACTTTCTTATTTGTCAGCAGAACTACAGAGAGAGAGAGGGAGAATAACTAGGATCTATTCATAACAAACACTGGCCAATCGGAAAGCTCCTGTTATAAGTGCCTAATTGACCCTGAAAGCCACTATTACACTGTATACAAATGATGCACAGGATAGAGTGTGTTAGTGTAGGCGTATCATGTTGCACTACATTGTAAATACCCGAGAGTGAGCTACGCCTCCACTAACGCCACGAAATAATCCTGTGCATCATTTGTTTTATAAAATGGGTAGAAAATTCGATGGGTAGAAAATTCGCATTTGTCAGCGTTTTTCACGTACCTTTGTGGGTCAAGACGTCCGAGGATGTTCGTCCCAAACATTTACGCACGTCGCACTCGGAAATCCCACACATGTAAGTACTGTACGTATAAGCGTATACGTACGCCACATGATTGTTGTGCACAAGAAAGGCCGGCTGGCAGCCCGAACGAGAAGTTGTTTACAGGATTGACAGCGCGTATGGTAGCGCGCGACGCACTTGTAACAACTGATTAAGTGCGCACTGCTAGTGTAAACATTGTGACGTCAGTGACTTTACGCTTTTTTGCAAGGCCGTGCATGATAGTAAAAATTAATGCACGCACACGTGACTCATTTCAGCGCTTCCAATTGGCTACATTCTTGAACCCATTTTATAATATGTGCTATTGGTTGAAAGTGCGTACACGTGCAAATGAGATAATTGACTTGACCGCCAAACAGTCCTACTAAACCATTCTACTAGCACTTCAATGCAGTGAGTCTCGTGATTTTGTACTAAAATCTCCAATCAACAAGACTTCTATGCCTAGTCTCCTATATCAATCTCCTAATTCAAGCCTCCAGCATACTATAGGTGAGTTAATAATTCAATATTTAGTGTCTTTGTGCATAATCGTGACTGTAAGAGCAGCTAGTGTGGATATCTAAATACCCCGAGTCAGTTGTGCACGTTCAGTTTATTGCACCACAACACTCCATACAGCGACAAGTTCTCCACACGTGTTTCCAGCACACACGCAGTCAGACTGGCATGTTAAACATTCTCAACCACTCTCGAGCATAAATTCAGCAGGCCTAACTGTCATGTACATTTCACTCGTAAATTGCGGCACACACACACTTTGGCATTCTTTCTGTATATCCTAATTACTAGTAATCCCTTCTCTCTCAGTAACAAAGTTCTTATCAACTGATTACTTCAACTGGCTCGAGTCCTAAGTATATGGACGCGGTCGTGGGATGATGGTCTTGTTCTACTAACTGCTTCTCTTAGATTATTTCACACATCACAACTGTATCCACAGATCACTAAGCAGACTTTCAGTCAATCATCACACAACGCTTGACTTTCTCCTAAACTTAGTCTGTACAAGCAGGGATTGAATTCACAACAACACAGAACGTTTAATTCCAAACTTAATGTACATTGTCGCAAAGTGTGGTTACATATGTATACACTGTACACTTTACAGTATTGTACAGTTCAAACATTAACACACGGATTGTTTCCATTTTAGAAAATCTAGTATTGATACTTATACTCTGTGCACAAATTCTTATACTATTTCCTTTTTAAGAGAAGTATGAGTGCATTTTTTTACTTACATACAAACTTACTAAATCACCTTTCTAAGTATTCTTAACGCTACACTCGGTGTGAACTTAGATTTTATCAACTTTTGGTTATAGTGTCTTTAACTTAGATTGAATTACCGGTCTTCCATTCTAGATGTTACTATTAAGCTCGGTTCCTGGCATTTGTCTCCAAATGTAGACTGCAAGCAGTCTTCCTTGGTTTTCTCCTTTGTAAAGCACGGCTCAATAAAATACACAAATAACAAGAACAAATAACACGCGTCTTTCTGCTAGTCTCATGACACTATCCGGATCTCACCCCGCCGGGATATTAAGCAGCACACACTCCACAGATACATATCTAGGCCCTGTCAACAGTTCCTTGCAAGTTCTGCACTCACTCTGTCGGTGTCAGACCCTGCAACCTAGGCATCTCACTGCCCGGTACTCGGTGATAGCATAGACATCAAGTGGGTGACACTCCTACCTATCACTGGTGGGACACAAACACCGCTTTCAAATAACCACCTTCTGACACTAAATTCTGCACCTCGACCGTTACTGTGCACTAGTCAGGCCTGCCCTAGGCACACTCGATTTTGACACTTGTTAGATTTACTACAAGTAATTAGTGACAGGACAGAAACACAAGGAGGGAAAAGGAGGGGGAGAGGAAAGAACAGCAGCTTGCCATGACCACATCATACTAGGACATCAATCGCCAGATTTCAGCAAAGCCCTTGTAGTTTCAGCATCATTGAGACTCAACCTTCAGCTAAGCATCAAACTTGTCTTTCATCTCGAATCCAGTCTCTGATACTGCAAACATCACAACTTCTGGTTTGGCATGTTAACACGTCACTCATCAAGCTGTAGAATCTGCCGTCAGTCTTTCGCCTCATCAGGGAATGAAAGGGAAAGGGGGGGGGGGAGGGAGAAAGGGGAAGGGGAAGGGAATCTGCCCAACACTCATCACAAACTAAACCTATATCTATAACCTATTCGGTCTTCAAATGCAAAAAAAAAAGCACTACTACGGTACCACCTCATGTCTTCATAAGATGTTGAACTACAATCCGCTGCACATCACATTATGATCATAAAATATTCTAAGTTCACACTGCTGCAAAAATGTCTTAAGTGCTATCACATAGAATATTCTAAGTTGCCACACTTCTGAAAATGCCAAAGTGCCATTGTCATAGAATAGTCTAAGTTCACACTTCCCCCAAAATGTCAAAGTGCTATCACCTCAAGATATCCTAAGTTAACACTTCTCTGAAAATGACAAAGTGCTGACACCGTGAAATATTCTAAGTTCACTCTTCCTTTGAAAAAAATCTAAGTGCTGACACTGTCAAATATTTCTAAGTCACACTTCTCTGAGAATGACTATGTGCTGACTATTGACACCATAAAATATTCTAAGTTCACACTTCTCTGCAAAATGTCTAAGTCTCAACGAGTGTCTCTTACAAGAGCAAAACTAACAGTTAGATTCTAACGTTAGACAACACTAACTAGAAATGTAGAATCCTAACGCAGTTTAAATTCCAAACACTAGTTACCAATCTGGGTTTCCGAATTCCCTAAGAAGATCATCACAAATATTTTCTAAGTATTTGTTGATATCCTCATATCTCAGTTTACAAATTTTAACAATGCTAACAACAAATTACAGACTTAGAAAATTTTAAACTTACAATTGCTCTAACTTTATAGCCTCAGACTGTATCAGATCACAAATGTAGCATCAACAAGACATCAAGGATATACGGAGTCAAGATCTTCATGAAAATTGTCAGCCAGGGTAAAAATTCAAGCTTCCCGGGCCCCTTTTATACCCCTTGACCCTGAGCCCTAAAGTGCAGACAATACGCCTCTGAACGCTGATTGGCTGAAATTTTTTACGTCACGCACAGCGGTAAATTTGACTGGGAAGTACACTGCAGCGACCATTGTTCGCCGGGGAATTAACCTGGATACAACAAAAATTACACTCTCCTCTTTGGACATTACACTTCCAAAGAAAATTTTGGCTATTCACCAACTTATTTCTCTTAAGTATAAAAGGTAAGCAGTGAAATTACAAATTTCTTAATGCCATTTCTCGTACGTGAATACACTCGATCTTACCTCAGTACCACATGTACTATTCTATGTTTGCTGACTGAGCTATAATTAGCACACAGGATTCGCTGTTACCGATTAATTTTAGACATGTCAATAAAACCACATAGTCTCATTTTATACTTGCGAAAACATTCAAATGACTTAAGTTTCTTCCAAAATTCGATCTTCTATACCAAAGAGATCTACAAGAACTAAAACCTATATCATTAACCCTGAATACGTCTGTTAACATTCTATGATACGGTCACTATGACATACACTGTGCAATTCTATTGTAACCTAGCTAGCGCCTACACATTGTCATTTACGTGTGCATCCTGCTAGTCTTCTATCATCACTGTTCATTGTTTATTACACATATTATTCAATAAAATCTTCCTTACTATGATATTCATTTCGTGTAAAAAACCTCAATTTTGTTGTTTTGTATTTCTCAGAATTTTGTTCACATTCCAATGTTCAACGTTAACAATTTTAAGATAATTATCAACACATTGCCTGTATCCAAAGACAATATCAACATTGCTGTTATCAATATGTACAACATGTGTTGTATTGTATTGTTGTTGTTGTTTTTTTTTTGGGGGGGGAATAACAGCGTTTTCCTCACAATGTTTATACATGAACAAAGGAAAAGTCAATACAGGATGAGGACCTATCTTATATATACGAATATATTACAACACCAATAAACTTGCACATAAAAATCTTAATCTTAACGTTTTATACCAAAAACATTTTGCTAAAAAAAAACAACAACAATGGAAAAGAAAAAAAGTGACTTGGTGCTCTAAAGAAAAAGAAAAAAAAAGATGTAAAATATCAACTTGAAAATCTAGCAATTTAATTTTTATACAAGCAACTCTGGTCCAAGGAAAGAAAGAAAAATTAAAAGAAAAATGTGATCAGCTAGGAGAAAACTCGTTTTCCATGTGAAGTTGTCCCTAATAACAAAATCATCCTTGAGTATATTAACCGTATACACATGTTATGTTAAGTTAAACTTGGATAGATAATGATGTTCAAGTCAGGTGAACGGTTGTAAATGATCGCGATAAAGTAGTGCTATAAAACGTAGCTGGTCGAGTGCGACCAAAACAGCAATCTGATCGACGACATTCTACTCCACAACATCCAAAAAGTTCCAAGGAGAGAGGAGCTCATTGTCATGAGCAACTTTAACCACTGTTAACGTAAAGCAAATGTAAGCGCGTGGGCACCAACACTAGGCAAGTTTGGGCTGGGCCAGACAAATGACAGGGGAGAAAATCTCCTAGAGTTTTTGTACACTTCATAAGCTTGTCCTATGCAACACACGCTTCCAACACAAAGATTGTAGGAGGACAACCTGGATATCCTATAATGTGGCACCCACAAAATTCCGATTGATTTCATGATTCCATAACAAGGAAGTCTGAAACTCTTCCGCAATTGCAGATCATTCTCATCAGCAGAAATTGGCTAAGATCATAATCAAACGTAAAGGTGCAACCAATAAAGCCAAAGCGTATGAAGAGCCTCCCCAAAACTTTCCACGTGGCTAGATTTAAGAACCCTGCCATACCAGAAAAGTTTAAAGCAAGGAATTACAGAGACTTTGAACCTCTACTTCTGCTCGAGGACAGAGACGTTGAGATCCTATAGAAGAAGTTCAAAGACACAACTAATGACGTAACTGAAAAAAGTTGTCGGATTTAACAACGGTAAACGTGTAAAAGGTCTCCCCGAAGATGTTAGTAACGCCTGCGAAGAAAGGGTGAAGGCAAGGATTAATTCGAATTCATGATGGATGACATCAAGACGTCAGATGGTTGGCTCTATTATGGGCAGCATGCATATCAATAACATAGCTGATGTGCTGAGGACATATTGCTAGATCTGGTATTTGGTAAACTCTAAATTTCTGCACAGAAATTAGAAGAAGCAAGTGGAGCATTGGGAATGAAAATTAACACCTCAAAACGTCGAATAATGTCAAGCAAACAAGGGGACATCACGATAGATGATTAAGTAATAGAAAAGACAGATAAGTTTGTCTTTCTTGGCAGCACAGTCCCATCAGTGGCAATAATGCTAAACGAAGGACTACCCTTGCAGGCTGGGCTTTCGGACGTCTCAGAGGAACAATATGGTCAAACCAAAACATCACAAGAACTTCATGAGAATCCACAAAGCTCTCATCATACCAATCGCCATTTATGTTGCTGAAACATGGACCCTAAGGAAGGCAGACACAAGTAGACGTGAATCATTTCAGATTAGATGTCTCAAGACCATTGCAGGCGTTCATCTCCTAGACCGCATCAGGAATGAGGACATCGGGAGGTCTCTGAATATCACAAGATCCATCATCGCAGCCAAGAAATCACCTCACGTAGAATGAAATGGACCCCTCCCCTCCGGTGGAAGGACCAGCTTCGCAGTGATACAGGATCAACCCTGCCGACCCTTGAAAACAAGGCCAAGGACAGTGGAGGTTGGAATAAGCTCACCTAGAGGAGCTCAAATGGACACACCGTCCTACGCCTTTAAGTCAGTAAGTCCATACATGAAGAACACTGTTATACAAAAGGGTGTAATGAGGAGGTACAATGCGGTGTAGAAGGACTACAAAATGGCGTCAAAGATACGAAATAGGAAGGTATTGTAGGGCTCACACCTGTAAATAAAATGGACTGTCCCAGACCCCTTCACAAATTCGTACCAAAGATACCAAAATAAATGAAGAAAAAAATTAATTAAAAATCAATGATGTAGTTTGGCAAAAAACTGAATAGCTGTAGATATTGAGTATGAATTCCTCTACAAACTGCATTTTGGTTGGAAGATGAAAGCTTTTCTGATGGAATTTGAGGGGACTATATTTCATTGGGTACGTGTACGGAAAATAGGTGATTTTTTTGAGTGACAAGAACTCGTAGTCTGGCTTTGCGGACCCCTGGACAGAATTAGAGCAGAACAACCCACCCTGGCAATCTGATGGATGAAAGGTAATATCTCACTTATTCAGGTTAGTGAAGATGAAAGACCTCATTTCTCCCAGCTATTTTACAGAATTTTTTGAAATTTGAATTTTAACACACGTCTCTATGGGGAATTATTTACCCGTGTGAGCCCTTGTAACGAATGTTGATAAGCAGAGAACTACTGACCATCTCAGAGGATGCTAAGAATGCAAACCTTTGTTGTATACGAAAACCACTTGCCCGCCACAGCGAATTCTCGTGGGGGTCCATGTTTACATTCCACACGTGCCAAGCACACCCCTCCATGTTGACACTTTCCAGGGTTTCTCCTCTTTCCTACCTCCGTCCCAAAACATTGGGATTTTTGGCATAACTCTACCTCATAAAGTACCGAGCAGGGGACATTCCAAAACAAGTGGATTTCCGCTCCAGCCTGAATCTCTGATAAAGTACACATTCCTTGCACATTCCGTAAATTCTGACCATTCCTCAATTACATCGTTTGGAATTCTATGTTGTGTATAGTCCACTTCTGATAGCTTAATTCACATGATTGAAATCACCTGAAAACTTATGTAAGTTTAAAGAAATACATTAAGTATTGAGGTACAAATATCGATTGCTCTGACGAAGCAAAATATTTTTTAAGGGACTTCTCTCATAGATCTGGGACTTCTTGAATCTGGGGACTTTAGAGACAGTCTTCGTGTCGTGCAGTTAGACAAGTCCTGTAACAACTCATGTCGATCCTGTGTGTCAACGAGAAATATCTGCCAATAAACTTTCAGTTTCCTCGGAAATACGCTCTTCCATTTGAACTTCATGTATATACCTCTCTCATCGTGATGGTGAATCGCGTGAATGTATTTGCACCTTACATCTAACAAACTGTAACTCTCTCCCATTGTGGAAAGTCTGCTTGTCTATAGGGGGTATAATTCCCGCTCGGCCATAAAACCCTCAGTAGTCAGTGCCCCCCCCCCCCCCCCCCAACATTTTCCCGCAACAGTATATTGCAGTGATATGAGAACGCAAAGAGAAGTTCAAATTGTTGAGGAAAAGGAGTATAATAGAAAATGACGCAAAAAAAAAAGCGACAGAGGGAGGTAAAGAGAGATTGAAGGATTGTGCAAACGAGGATGGCAGAGATATTGACTTGGGGTTAAACCTACAACGGGACGAAACAATAAGAGATTTTTCAGAGTAAAATAAATATTTTTCATAGCAGATTTTGGTAAAAGTCATTGTGTCGTATACCATATTAAAGGTGTTTTAATTGTTAGGTTAATACAAATAGAAATGTTACGCATGAGTGAACATTCGCTTGTTTTTGTCCTCTAAAAAACAAAATTAATTAACAAAAATGACATTTTCTCATTTGCAAATGCCCGTGATGGTAGCAATTTTAACAAAATACCAATTTAACACATTAAGAGAAGTGACTGAAATAGCAAAAAATTGTGTCTCTTTTTTTTTTCTCAGACAAGAACAAAAAGTAGGAAACTAAAGCTGGAAAATGCGAATTTTCTGTCAAATCAAACTTCAAATGACTGGGAGTGCACAGCAAAGGTGGTAAAATGGAGAGAATTTCTTCATTTCTTTCTTTTATGCTAGGAATTTAAGAATTCATGAGACAAATCTAAAAACCAAATATTATCCTTCATAATTTGAAATGACATCAACAATTTCTACCATTTGTGATCATTATATACAGCCTCTTTAACGCCATTTTAACTTGGATTTGACAGAAAATTCCTCTGAAGATTATTCTTTTTCTCCATTCTTTTTCGTCTTTCTTAATCTTCCGGGCCTACAAGGACATTACAGGGATCATAGGGTGATGTTTACAAATTAATTTGTTTGTCTCACTGTGCCGAATTGTCTTTTGTCCTCATTGTTACATGGAGAAGCACATACGCAATGATCGAAAACTTGATTACTTTTGCGCCTTGGAAGAGAAAATCGAATGTGTTTCATACTCATATGTAAAATTTCCCTATTTATTGACCTGCCAGGTTCATCGCCAATTAGATTATCTTTAATATGGTATACAAAACATTTATATTCAGCCAAATATTTTATGAAAAATATAAACCTAAAAAAGTGTTTACTCTCCTTTTCTTTTTCTTTTTTTGCTGAGTGTATATGCTATTACGTGAATATATTGTACCCATCTATGAAACATTAAGCAAGACAGAAATGATGTTTTTTGCCTATTTGGGGAAAAAATGGGACGAACAGATATCTTTACCCTGAAGATACTTTTCTGTCGATCACACACAAAAGTCAGAGATAGTCACACTTCATCCGAAGATAGTTAACACAATAGTTAACACAAATGCATTCCACTCTCATGTCATAGTTTCAGCCTCACACTGCTTACCAGTAGTCATTGATTTTCAGTCTTTTTATATCTTAGTTTTGACAACGACATCGACAAGGATTAACGCAGTTATGCATTTAACACTGCTCGTTTGTTTTGTGCTTTTGTTTGTTTTTGTTTTGGATTTTTGATTCTTCAGCCATTGAAATATCAAATGTTATCCTGCAACTATATCCAAACAGCTTCACGGACGTCTAACGTCTACTTCGAACAGTCGCCTTGTACTTTGAAAGCAATAATATCGTCAACTTGAAATGGTCCCGAAGGTGTACATTCATCGCATTATTACGTTTTACAAGTATTCTTTGCATTTGACATTCAAAAAGGAATTAAATGTCTTAGTGTATAGTACGCCATGAAAGCGTTATCTAATTCGTTCATGCAGTTTTTCATTCAAAATCTCAAAGCATTATTTGTAGATTATGCTCACACACTATTCAAGCAAACAGGTGATATTCAGAGCTACTCTTTGTAACTGACCAATTGCTTCTCTCGTATAACGATGCAACAGTTTACCACGTGTGAAATACATGTTTATATCAACATGGAATACATCTGTGACAAAACCCTGTGAAATTCATAGTACAAATCTATTACAATTCTGCAAGAAGAAGAAAATAAACATTTACCCTATATTTGAATTCATTCTAATGACAACTGTTTAAACTTTGTCACATGTAACATTACGTCAGATTATATCATCATTTTGACGAAAACAACTCTTTTATTAAATAGGAAGACCGTTTAAGACGTACAAAATATTCTTTAATCCATAGTGTTACACCCCTACCTTCAAATAAACTTAATAATTGTCACAAATACATTGCTAAAGGCTAGTATTCCAGGCTTGAATTCACCTACATTATATTGACAAACTATTCACATTACTTATTCGCCTTGAAAACGCTTTTAACCATCAATTACAGGTAAACAAATGAAAGGGTATACGTTAATTCAACGTTAGAAGCGCAGAAAGTAAAGTGCAATAAAGAATAATAACATTCAAAAAATGGCACAACCACAATAGCGTGAATGCTCATAAAGAGTGAGCGTACCTGATTCTATGTACACTAAAAAAACAAAAAAGAAACATGTATGTATGTACAAATATATCAAACACAATATTATGTGACCATGCAACACAAAACCAACAAAAACTCGCACCCATTGATTTTACGTGAGGACTCAAAAAAAAAGAAGTGAAACAGGTCAACCACGTCAATCTGAAGTTTTTCATATTTTCTGAAAGAGCTATTTTTCTTCTACATGATTCTTTATTTTTAGGATCATGACATGGATGGGAAGGTGTGTTTTCACCAGTTTTCTACAACACTTTTTTGGGGGGAGAGTAGAATGATCAAGTATGTTTTTGGAGGCCCTTTTTCATTTCTTGAAATCCTTTTCACTCTCTTCACTTTCAAGTCTGATAACTTTTGAAATGATACGGTTACAGCTTTGAAAGTTGGCATTAATCATGGATATGATTGGATATGATGGATATGATTTGATAATCCCTTCATTGTTGTTGCTCCAGCGGTTTATATCCTGTTTTTGTCCCAGTCATCGCACAATTAGAGCGGTTTGGTAAAGATCAAAGTACAATGATTGAGAGATTCAAATTAGGAAAATCATATGAAAAAAGGTATCAAAGCAAAGGGAAATATCTCCTGAATCAGATTATTTTTTTTAATTAAAAAATATTCACCCCATTGAGAAATCGAGAGTTAAAACTGATCAATTTACTTCACCGATTTTCGCCCCGGAACAGCCGTCTTTTTCGAGCCCTGAATTATGACGTCACGAAAGGCTCAAAAACCTTTACGAGTGCAGCGGGACATTTAGACCGTCACTCGTAAAGCACGTATTTCCAGGCGAGCAGATGTAATATCTGGCCTGTCTTTGTTCGCATCGGCTTTCTCGGCAGAGCCATTAAAACGTCCAATTCTTACCTTACATTGTACGGAAAGACTTTGAGTTTGATGTCAAGGGTGAAATGAGTGATGGCAGTAACAAATGACACTGAGAGCGACAGCGACGAAGTCGGGTAGGTAGAGGAAGCTAAGGCAATATGATGACCGAGTACGGTGATTAGAATTTTTTGTTTTGCTTTTATGTTCATGTTGATATATCTGCGCGCTTCACGGCAGCTGCAGCGCGCATTGAACTGTTTATGGCGCGTTTACACCGAGCACGGTACGGGCTGGTAACGGGCTGGGTTTTTGCTATGGTGCGCCAAAAGGAACCATGTCTGGTTCTGTTACAATAACACTTCCGCGCTAATGATTTTGTTACAAAATTAAACTTCTACTGGTGATTGATTGTTGTTGTTGATTTTGACATAAGAATAACATATTGGGTAATTTTGTGCCGAAATACTATTTTTCTTAGCAGAACCACACATGATTCCCTTTGGCGCACCATAAATAGCAAAAATCATGACGATTGTTGTTACCGTGCTCGGTGTAAACGCGCTCTATACCATCTCTTTGGTTACTGAAAGTTTAGTACAATGTACGTGTGTGTACACGAGCAGCTATAGGGTTGAGCGAGCACGTACTGATACCGCAATAGCTAGCTCATATAAAGCTAGTTCAGTGGATGCATTCTAGCTGGCCACCGGTCGCCAGCAGCAGTAACTAGTACCCGGTAAGCTAGCAGCAGAAGCCGTTTAGGATACAAGGTGTGTTTTAGACGCAGGGCCTATATACGTCTCACAAAAGTATCGGAACTGTTTACTGTAGAACTCTGCAGTAGGTAGACCTCTAGACCTCTAGAGTCTAATTGTGACCCTGCACCTCAAAACAAACAAAAAGTCGCCAAAAATGAATTTTTAGTTAAGACCATATTCTGAAAGAGCAGACCTTAAGCTTTCAAATAATGTATAACTCGAATCAAATGGACTCTCCTAACCTATCTAAATATTGGAAAGAAAGCACAAACTCAGGCAAAGTGTGAACTGAGAAAAGAGGCTCTGAAGTACAGTGTCTATTCAAGCATATTCATAATCTGTACCAAACCGTGCTGGCTGTGCGATGAATGGGACAAAAACAGGAATTAAACCACCAGAGTAACAACAATGAAGGAATTATTAGATTACACTGAAATTAAGCATGCGTCATTAACACATTCTGTCCATAATTAATGCCAACTTTCAAAGCAGTAGCACTACCCTTTCAAAAGTTATTAGAGTTGAAAGTGAAGAGTGTGGACAAGGTTTTTCAGAAATGAAAAAGGGATTGTAAAGACACACATAATCACACTATTCTACCAAAAATGTTCGAAATAAACTGCTAAAAAAAACACACTTTCCTGCCCGTTTTATGATACCAAATTTTAGCATAATGTAAAAGAAGACCCGCTCTTTCAGAAAATATGAAAAAGTCAAAATTCGGCTAGGTTGACCCATTTCACTTATTTTCAGTCCTCACGCAAAATCAGTGTGTGCGACTTTATGTTCGTTTTGAGGTGCACGGCCACAATTTAAACCTACATAGATCTACCTCCATACAGACACACTTTACGGACTAGAGCCAAACCCAAGGTAAGTTATCCATATCTGGGATCCGAATCTGATATATATTTAGCTAGAATCCTGAAATTTCCACAGTTCAGAGGGTGTCTTGGGAACGCTTTTTTAGGACTCTAGGAGTAGGACTAATGTTAGTCTAGATTTCTAACACGTTAGCTCTATCTAAAGATGCATCATGTTAGATCTACAAACGAAAATGGATGTGCAAAATTTCAAGGGAGTTACTAGCCCGACCGCGCCTGACCCGCCGTCAGATCGGGTTCTGAAGGTCACAAAAGGGTCTCAAAACATCATCTATCCATCGTTCTAGAGACGTTTTCACCTCCTGAAAGTCGATTATTCATACTATTCCTAGAGACTTAAGCTTTCCAGAAATGTATGATTCACCTTATTTATGAATATCGAGCTATTTTCTCGTTCATTGTACCTTGCTTGAATAGACTGTACTTCAGAGCTTCTTTTCTCAGTTCACATTTTTCCACAGTGTGTGCTTTCTTTCCAATATTTAGATAGGTTAGGAGAGTCCATTTGAATTGAGTTAGATATCATTTTAAAGCTTAGAGTCTGCTCTTTTAGAATCTGCCCTTAACTAAAAATCCATGTCTCGCGACTTTTTCTTGGTTTTGTGGTGCAGGGACACATATACACATTAACAAACGGTAACTCCCGTATTGTAAAAATATAAAATGCGAAAGGCCTGGAAGGGCAAAAGAGCAGGAAGAAAAAAGAAAAAAAAAAGAAACAGCAGCTTAAAATGGGCAATTATTGTTGTCATAATGAACACCTGAGATTGACCAATTACTGTTGAGGCGAATAGGAGTGATAAGACGCATTCTTGTACTATACATCCCGTCGTATTTCTCTAACATCTTTCGCATAAACCATTACCCTAACTTTATCATTGACCAGTTACTATTGGTACTAACATGGGTACAAATGTAATTTTGTATGCTTTTTGTTCGTTTGCTTATAAGTACAATGATATCTTTTAATAATGTACAATGTAATTCATTATGAGAATGTAAAAATAAACTGACCTAAACTGAATTGAACTAATTGCATCCATAGCCCTACTTCGATAAAGCTAATCATGACGTCACAGAAAGAGAGAGAGAAAAAACAACAATAAATTGCCAAGTCTAACAAGTCCACGAATCAATCATTTGCTCAGGTAGGTTACAATACCGCCCAACAAGTTTACATCTATTTTGATTATCTTTTGTGTGTTCTTTCTGTTGTTGTTGTTGTTGTTGTTGTTGTTATAATTTTATATGCATCTTTTGCGTGATTTCATTTTCCAAGAAATCTTGATGTAGTTATTGATATTACACGAACCATTACACTGAAATTATCTACTGGTGATAAAGTGGACTAAACACTTATTTTGAGTTGGAGAGTCGACAGCCCTGTTAGCAGTTACTGCCCATTATGATAGTAGTAATGCTGCTGTGACAGTTCTACATTCAATATGAAGTGAATATGTTTTTCACAATAAGCTGTTTCTGAAAGAAGTCAACGTCATTGTCAGCAATGTTGCAGCCTTTCTGAAAGTGAAAATAAATCTCTATCTCTTATCTCCTCGCACTAAGTTACTGGTAAGAAAAAGTAACGATATGGAGCTGAAAACCCACATCAGCTTAAAGAGGCGTGGCACTGGAGGTCGTGTTATTCTTTAATTCGACGTTGTCACCATTCTGGTTAGTGATCTCCCCCTCGGTTTGACCGTCTCTCTCGTTGTAAATGAACACTTTGCAGCAGACGATGAGCAGTCCCAAGCCGCCAATGACGCCAAGTACTATCAGGACGATCTTCCAGACGGCAAGTCTTGGCCGAGTTGTGCCTCCTGCAGGAGGGAGGTCAGATCAATCAAGAGGAGAGGCAAATATAGGGACAAAGCGACCAAAAAAAAAATTACGATTAGAAAAAAGAATTTGAAAGGAAAGTGGAGGAGCAAAAGAAAAGCATGTAAACGGAAGAAAAAACGGAAATGCAAAGTAGGATAAAAAGACATATCTAAATAGAAGAAGAAATAGGAGGAAGGTAGGGACGACAAAACAGCCGGAAAGAAGACGGTAAAGAAGAAAATAATCCACAAGTAGGCAGAACAATAAAGAACAGGACAAAGGGAAGAGCATAGGCTGAAGAAAATCAAGAACAGCACACATTCCAGTCATTGCAGGAGATGATTGGATTATGACAAAGTGGGAAAACAGAACTGGAAAGAACACAGTGTCCCAAAGCATGTTCACAATGTGTTCACATCGTCGACTAATAATGTGAAACGCTCGAATTTAACGAGGTACAGATGATTTCACACTGCGGTGTGGTTTTTCACTGAGAGTTTACATAGAAATGCTTTATTTCACAGTGTAAATTGATGATTTACAATATGTTCATAATGTTAAAATGCTCGAATTTGACAGTGAGAAGAGATTTCACGTTGTTTCACACCGTGGGACACTGTGTTCTTTCACAGAGACACCACCTGGTAATCCCGACCTACTGCTGATAATCCCATGCACACTTCTTAACACATCTATGCACAAACAAAACGAGTGAATCATTTATTTTTCTATTTATCTATTTATTATTTATTTTTTTATCTATTATTTTTGTACATATTTTCATCTATCATTTATAGTGCTGATAAACAGAATTGGGATTTTACATGCCCATTACGAATGTCTCTTTATCAGTGATGTGGGGACGTTCTCATGCAAATTGTCCAATCAACGTCTTGAACATCAATTCTGTTCACCTGAATACGTTTGGCGTCTCGACACTCTAGATCTTCCAAAGCTTCCACCTCGGCGTTTCATAGAGACTGGTTGACCTGTAAAAGTAGTAACAGCTATACAGTTTTTAGCTTTGCTTTTACCAATATGTCAGATACTATATCAAATCATTATAACAAACTGTATCAAGTAAGGACTGTAATCTGTACAACAAAAAGAAAAGATGCTTCTGGAAAAAAAAACGATTTTACATAGATATCAGTTTTCCTGTCAGATTTACATTTGCAGAATTATGGCTGAATAAATCTTGGTTCGGTATAAATGGAATTGATATTAAGCCTTGATACATCCATGCAGCTTTCTGGGTGGTTGCAATACCGCTTCAGGTCTTGCACATTTAAAGTCTATAGTATAAAAAAAAATAAGTAAAAGCTACTGAAAACTGCTTATCAATAGTGGAGAGTTACTGAAATAGAATGGAGTCAAAGGGGACCTGAGCTTTCGATCCTAGCGGACTCTTCGTCAGAGGCAAAAATAATCGTTTAATACTATCGACTTTGATACAATTAAGGTGATAGAGATTACCGACACTAACCTTCGGGGCTGGAAATATGACTCGTGATGAAAATTTGTTCTTTTCTTCTTTGAAATTTGACTGAATCTGCTTCTTGAAATAATTTGTGTTTATGTTGTTCGACATAAATGCTGTAAGACTTACCCTGTTTTGTAGCTGTTGAGCATTTCACTCCGGCGACCTTTGAACCAAGACATTGTGCGTCCACTTGCCATGTGTACTGACATGTTGACAGGTTTGCTTCCACTCCTTCACAATGCACAGTGGTTAGTATCATCGGACCATCACCTGCCCCATACTGTCCACTTTGGGGGCCTACTTCGGCCCCGGTATACCCAAGCTGTCTACAAACAACAAGTGAGTCCGCACGACTCCACGAGCTGTTGCAGATTGTCCCCCAAACACCAGCGTGGAACACCTCAACTCGACCCTCGAAATTTGACCAACCGCCCACAAGCCGCACGGACCAATTAGTTGTAGGAAAAGGGTCATGTTAAGCAATCAACTTATCATGGACAATCTTTACATGAGTAAAATTAATGATATATCTTCAAAAAGTGATGAATTCTGCTTAGAATTTTAATGATTCATCTTCAAAAAGTGATAAATTCTGCTTAGAATTTTAATGATTCATCTTCAAAAAGTGATGAATTCTGGTTAGAATTTTCAGTGCTTGTAAGGATAATGAAATTCCTTATTACAACTGCATCTATTTACATATAAACATGCATTCACATGTATTGTTTAAATTTCTCATATAGTTATTATCAATTGACACATATTTATACACTCGTATGTTGCGACAAAGATTGTCCCCCCCCCCCCCCCTGAAACAGGCGACAATTTTTGACGGAGTTGGCGTCTTAAGTTGTCGCCCCGTCATAAATTGTCACCTGGCGACAATTTATGATGAGGGCTGGCGGCAAAAATTGTCGCCCGCCCTCGAAGCACATTTTGCTGGGTAATATCGTTTTTGACATAGTCATTGAAATACCAACACATAACTTACATGGCTACATCCATGCAAACATGCCATGTAAAAAGTCATGGTAAGGTTTCAAGGAAGTGTGTATGTGCGCGTGCACATGACAATTTGGTGTCTTTTTGTGCGTGTGTGTGTGTTTGTGTGCGTGTGTGTGTATGTGTGTGTGTGTGTATGTGTTAGTGTATATATGATGGAAGAATGTATTTATTATGTCAGCGTATGTGTTTTGGCTGCGCGTGGGGAGGAATAAGCTGTTGCTGGCATAAACGTTATATTGATTTTAGCAGCTTTGAGCTTGATGAGTTTGACGGATTTGTATATTATGAATTCGGAGTGGTGCCTGCGTGCGGGCGGATGCTGCTTTTATGCATACGGTCCATTATGTCTTATGTATCAACATTGTGTAGTCGTTTCATCTGGAAGGAAGGTGGTATCGGTTCGGGTGTGTATGTGTGTGTGTGGGCTACATTTCGTTATTCCGAAGGTTCGTTATTCCGAAGGCTCTTTAGTCCGAGGATTCGTTATTCCGAATTTCATTTTCGTATCAACGAACCTTCGGAATAACGAACCTTCGCAATAACGCCAAAAATGTTCGGATTTTCATTTTCGGATTAACGAACGTTTAGGTAAAGGGAATTTGTGTGTTTCGGATAAATGAACCTTCGGAATAACGAACCTTCGGAACAATGAACAGCACCCGTGTGTGTGTATGTGTGTGGGTGTGTATGTATGTGGGTTGGTGAATGTGGGTGTGGGATGATTTAGGTTTTGGTTAATCGGGGGTTGGTGGGACGGGGATTTGATTTGAAGAAGGATAGTTATAATAATAGTATGACAGATTTTGGTAGGATTTAATATTTAGGATAGATGTAGATTTGCTTCGGTTGGGGGGGGGAGGGTTGGTCGGGGTTTTTTTTATGAATGATCTCATTCTAGATTTGTATAATGTATTTGGGTTTTTTTTATGTATAAGCCCTTGTAAGTATAAAGGTGTTACATGATCCAAACCAACATATTCAAGGGATATATGTTTGGTGCATGTCAAAACTTTCTCGTGAAGAAATTGTTAGCAGGGTTGATTTATAGTCGAGTTATCTATGTTGAAGTGAGATTATTTGTATAGGCTGTAGTATAAATTGACAAATAGATTTGTTTGAGTTTTGAATTGCATTTGTAATGTTTTTGTTCATGTTACACTCGGAATGGGTTGATTTATGAACGATTTGAATGAAATCAATAGATATCAAGGAAAAACAAAAAAGTTGGATGGTTTATTTGCATTATGAGGATTTGTTTGAGTGTTTGTTGGTGTTTGTTTATAATACGTATGTATTGGCGGTGTGCATATGACAAAGAATAGTGATATGAAAGTTGTGGTTAAGACTGATGAAAGAATATGACTGCAGTGAAAAAATGAAAGACAGATAACATTTAGGGAGGGTACCTCCCTCGTATGCCTTTTCTCTCGGTCTCTCTCTCCTAGCCCGCCTCACCGCTGAAATGGACACACCCATACTATTTTTAAATCAACGCTGCTGTGAACTCTACAAACACGTGGTCATACACGTTGAAGGCATTTTCATTGCCACGGTCGTGCCTGCTGCTCAAAAAAGTTCGTTCTCACAAACATCAAAACACAAACACAAACAGACACACGTACGCATACAGGCACATGTATACATACAGACAAACAAACCACTACCACTATACAACCACCACACAAGCACAGTTTCCACATATTGTATTATTATACTCCAAACACACACACAACACACACACATACTCACACACACACACACACACACACACACACACATACACACACACACACACACACACACACGCACACACATATGCGCATAACTTACCAGTCATACCCACCCCACCAAAGCATAACACCGGAGCAACCACCCCGGGCCGGAGGCGACAATTTATGTCGCAACAATTTTTTTGCCATCATAAATTGTCGCCATCGAGGTCAAAAATTGGGAACTGCACAAGCGTATGACTCCAACTTGGCCAATTGTAAAAATACAAAATACAATTTATGACTCCAACTCCGTCAAAAATTGTCGCCCCGAGCCCGGGGCGACAATCTTTGACGGGGCGACAATCTTTGTCGCAACACCCTTTATATTATAAGTGTGCACACCACATCCAATACCATGTTGACTCATACAGATTGATACTTCTTTTGACAATGATAGTGACATTGTATCACTGTATATTTTTTTTTGTATGTCTATCATGTCTATGTATCTATGTTATACGTGTGCTTTGTATATGTATAATGTATCGATGTAACCGGGTATGCATGCAAACAAAACAAATTTCCAGAAACGGACAATAAAATTGAATTGAATTGAATTGAATTGAATTGAATAAGCACCTGCCCAAATACTTTGCTCATGTGATGAAATATGCATTGTTTATATTATAAGCCTTCCAGGTATGTTCAACCATGTTATACGCACGTCATTGAATGCCTGATATTATAGCGGCTATATTGGTATCACTATATCACTACGTACTGGCTTTTTTTTTTTCTTTAAATCCTATGTTGTCCCCCGCCTCTACAAACAAGTTACAAGAACAATACGCGGAACAAAAATATCTAATGACTAAGTCTTTACGTTATGACCCGCTCTGGTTTTTATGTCAGTTGGACTGGAGCGACAGAATTAGCCTATTTCATTTTAGTGTTTAATCAATAATGGTGATCCGCGGACTATAGTATACGTTCAACCTATCTTGTACGTTAGACCTATCTTGTACCCTGAACATGCAAATGCTAGGTAGGCTTTTTTCAAGATGATAGTGCAAAGATAGGGACTGCTTTTCTAGGCATTGTTGATATTATATCCTCGAAAAATCTCAACTGCAAGACATTACCGACAAGTTTGCCCAGAGAGATATAAAATCAACAATTCCCCTCATAAAAGCCAAAGCAGTCCATGATAAAGTGTTTGCTTATCTCATAAGATTGTATGAGCGTTTAAATGGTGTGTCAATTGAGGAAGCGCTATATAATTAAAACACAATCATACTAGACGTAGACAAATGGTCTTCTGCGCTTCCATATCATTCTGTTTCAACAGCTATCTAGACCGGGGACCCAGAAGATTTATTCAGCTGAAAAGTGTCACACGGTTTGATGGTCTCATCATATTAGGATGTGGCCAAGGGTCAACAGAATGAATTACTGGCAAGTCACATCATGTACCGTAAGCCTAGGGGCCACAAAAAGGGGCCAATGCATTTATTCAGCCGAAGTGGGTCATGGACAAAAGGCCGTGGATATTGTTCCTTTGGATGTACCTATCATGAAAACAGCAAAGCCAGTTATTCTATCGTGTACGGGGCCCAGACAGTAGCCCCAAAGGGCCCCATCCATTTGATTTCATTTAGCTGAAAAGTGTCATGACTCAATTCTTTTGCACTGGAAGGAGTACCCATTAGAGGTATCCAAAACACCAAAGTCAGTTATTTCATCCTGTACAGGGCCCCAAACAGTAGCCCCAAAGTACCTACCCATATACTGTTAATCAGCTGAAAAGGGTCTTGACAAATTTCTTTTGCAATTGAAAGAGTACCGAACAGAGATGTCCCAAACACCAAAGCAAGTCTGGTTATCCTGCACAGGGCCCTGTGCAGGATACAGTAGCCCAGAAATGCCACTTTGTATGATTTTCTTTTTGCATGGAATTAATACAAAACAGCTGAGATATATACCCAAAACACTAAACCCAGCTATTTTATCCTGTATGGGTTTTACATTGTGGTCCAGATCCCCCCCCCCCCCCCACCTCATACTGATCCCATATTAGCTGAAAAGATTCATGGCTCATTCCTTTCCAATAAAAGTAGTATTAAAGAACAGATATACCCAAAACACTCTTGTACAATCTTGTACACCCCCCCCCCCCCCCCAGCCAGTAGCCCAAAAAGCCCCCTCCCCACCCCCGCACATATACAGTGCACTCCCGTTATAACGAAATGCTCGAGACCGGCAGTTTTCTCTTCGTTATAACGAAATTTCGTTATAACCGAACAAATACAATATATAACGAAAACAAGGAAACCACGTATTATATATATCATATTCTGTTTGCTGAATACTCATCATACACTGGAAAGCTATGTGAAATGTGATGGGATAACTGTATTACAATAATAAACACAAGTTCCCCTCTGAAACTGTGCGTGACACAAGGAGCAAACACACACAGTGATGTGAAGCGTTCACCCATGCAGAGACGCTGTAAATGCTTGTTCCGCTACGTATTTTCGAAAGCAATTTGCATTTCGTTATAAGGGAGCACATTTCTTTTGTTTTTCTTTGTATGTGGCGCTCGGAAAAGACTTCGTTATAACGGAAATTTCGCTATAACCGTGTTCGTTATAAGCGAATTTTGTACCATAGACTTTAATGGTGATAATTCTGGGACCAGAAGATTTACTTCGTTATAATGAAATTTCGTTATAACCGTGTTCGTTGTAACGGGAGTGCACTGTATGATCTTATCTTGCTGAAAGCAGTCATGCATGGTTAATTTCTTTTGCGATGGATATACACAAAACACCAGAGCAGTTATTTATTTATTGTGTGTGTGTGTTATGTGTGTGTGTGTGTTTGTGTTGGTGTGTGGGTGTGTGTGTGTGTGTGTGTGTGTGTGTGTACGGGATCTTAGCCAGTAGACAAGAAGTGTCCCCTCAATGATTTAAAAAAGGGTCATGGCTAATTTCTTTTGCATTGGACGTAGTACACAAAAATGATAACCACAGCACCAAAGCAAGTTACATTATGCTGTACGAGGCCCCAGACAGTATAGCCCCAATGTGACCTACCCATAAGGTGTTTTTTTCACCTGGAAAGGGTCATGGCTACTTCTTTTGTTTGCAAAGGAATGGGTGCTCAACAAATATACCCAAAACACAAATGCCAGTTATGTTGTCCTTTACGGGAACCTACAGTAGCCCAGAAATTTCATCTCATATGATTTTATTCAGCTGAAAAGGTCAGAACCATTTTTTTTTTTTTTGCAATTGCATTAGTGCAGCTGAGATACCCCAAACACCAAGGCCAGCCCTCAACAATGCCGTATACAGTAGCCCACAATATTAAGCGCCCCCTTTTTCAATAGAAGAAGTACACAACAGAAATGCCCAAAACACCAAAGTCAGCCATTTTATCCTGTACGGGGCCCAGACAGTAGACCTGAAATATCCCCATATGGTTTTTAAGGATAGTCATGGCTAGTTTCTTTTGCAATGGAAGTAGTACACAAGAGTGATACCCGAAACACTAAAGCCAGTATTTTTATCCTGTACGGGGCCAAAGATAGTTGCCCGAAATTGCTCAATCCATATGGTTTATTCATCTTTTAGGGTAATGCCTAATTTTATTGCAGTGGAATTAGTACTAAACAGAGATACCAGGAACGCCAAAGCCACTTATGTTATTCTGTACGGGGCCCTAGATAGTAGCCCTGAAGTGTTCCCCCTCCTTTCGGTTTATTTACTGAAAAAAAAATCATGGCTAATGTCTTTTGCAATGGAAGAAGTACACAACAGCTGAGATACCTAAAACACCAAAGCCAGTTATTTTATCATAAACGGGGCCTCAGACAGTAGCCCAGAAGTGCCCCCAAATGGTTTGGGGTCATCCCACAAGACCGACAATAACGAGTCATACAGCCCAAGAGTTCGGCAGACACAACACGGGGCTCAATGTGTCGGTCTCGTGGAACTTGTTAGCTTTGTAATAGTGTCGAACTCTTGGGCTGCATAACTCGTGGGCTGTAAGACTCGTGGGTGTCGGTCTTGGGACGTGCACCCAATGGTTTTAGCAAAAGGTCATGGCTATTTTCTTTTGTGATGGAAGTGGTACACAACTGAGATATGTAGAACATGAAAACCAGTTATTTCTTCCTATATTTTGCCCAAGACAGTAGGCCAGAATTGCCCCACTGAGTTGTCAAAAGAGTAATGGCCAATTTCTTTTGCAATTGAAGTAGAACACAACGGAAATACCCAAAACACCAAAGCCAGTTATTTCATCCTGTACGGGGTCCCAAACAGTATAGCCCAGAAGTGCTCTCCATATGATTTTAAAAAATTCTTAGATCATATCCAGCTGATAAATTTTGTAGATTGAATTCCTTTCATGTTCGCGATGTTTCTTTCTTATTTTGTTTCCAGGGCATACGAACTTCATTACCCTATTTACCTTCAAGTCAAGTTTATTTTAAAAAAAAAGATCTAGTCCAATTCTGACATGTCACTTCTACAATCCTTTTTGAAGTTCACATTTCTTCATATACTTATAGACTTTCATTTGTATTGATCTATTGGTCGTCTTACTGAGCAACTATTTCAGACAAATTTTGTGACCAAAACTTTTTCCGGGTGAGTCGCGGGAATGCCAGGAGAGGTCCACGCACAACGCCAGCAAGAGGCCCTTAGCGGCAGCATCTCGCAGGCAACTCCCACGCAGGTACTTCGCAGTCTCGTATGCAGCCAAGATATTGACATTCTGTGGGATTTCAGGATTCCTTCAGAGGACTTCCTTCACTGAGTTGTCAGCCCCCACGCGACTGGTACAAAGGTCACACTGTATACTCGCAAGTAGAATTTAGGTAGAACGCGTCCAGCAAGTAAGACACATGCACTGACTCGCTCAAATCCTTGTCCGCCCTCAGGAATGCTCGGTATGCTGGAAAATCCCTACACTCAACAAGCCCGCGTAACTTGCCCGGAAAGGTGTGACAGGGCCTAAACATAGTTGAGGGTAAAAAAAATTACGTGCGCACCTCCGGGCGACTACAGATGAGATACGTGCTAGGTTCTGTCATGTGCGGGTCATCTGCGAGTCATCTGCGGGGACCTCCGAGTAGTAAAAATTGTTCTTCGCAAGTCGTTCGCAAGGCTTGCCCGGAAAGGTGTGACACGGCCTTAACGATGCAACTACGCTGTAAGTGCGATGTTGCCAATGTTATCCGATCTACGAACGCTGTATTTACGCACTGAATGATCTACACGATCTTATCACGCTGTTACTCCGTCCAGAGAGCTGAAAAGTACCCGATTCGGCTGCCGATCCCCAGTCAGTCAACTTATTAGCATGCGGAACCAAAGAGATACTGTGGACATCGGAGAGGCTCATCAACTCACGGTTCTTCTGCTGCAATTCATGTTTTAATCTAAGACGTATAGTGATCTTTCCAAGGCTTTTTCTTGATGTCCTTGCTTTTATGGTCCATCTTCTTCCTGTTGTAGAGGATTTCATATTATTTAAAATTCTTCCATGTCCTCTTCTTCTTCCTCATGTTACCATATTTATCACGTGCAGTCACTCTTTCTTCACTTCGTGGGTAGCTGCTTTGTTGCTTTATTCTCTTCTTTGTCTTCATCTCTTCTTCTTCTTCTTCTTCTCAGATATGCGCTCCTTCGTCTTCATTTTCGCGACAACGACAACGTCCTCCTCATCATCATCAGTTTTGCCTCTCGATCTTTTTGATCTTCTTCTGGCAGACATTTTGGCTGCGAATTTTCCAGCGTATCGGCTACGTCCCTTTTAGAGCGGCGAGAGCGGAAGACGTGCATAATTGAGTCTGGAAAATTGTAGGAACAGCGTGACTAAAGCGGGAACAGCGTAGCTAAAGCGGAAACAGCGTAATTGTAGCGAGAATGAAGCGTACTGAGAGCGTCGTAGGAACAGGCCTCGGTTTTATAGGAGAATAGAGAACTTAGTGAGAGCGTCGTTAAAGCGGGAAGGTCGTGCTTTAATCAGGAAAAAGCGGCGTAGCAGCTGGACCAAGTCGGTGTCTATAGTTTACTTCCTGTTCTTTATCGATGTTACTTCGCTCAGAAAAACTTTGTTACGCTCATCCCGAGGTGTTTACACTGTCACTCCGCTCTCCCCGTTTGAACTACGATTCAAAATAGGTAAATTTTGATCGGGGAGAGCGAGAAGAAATTTAGAACAGGTTCAAAATTTCTTCCCGATCTGAAAAATTGCCCTCTCCAACCCATCCCCCAAACGCTGCTGCTACGATGCTCCCTATCCCCGTACGTTTTTGCCACTCTCTCCCGATCTGCTAGATCGAATAGATCGGGGTCTAGATCGTGATAGTGGAACGGGAACTTAATAGCCAAATAAAATCACATGTGGCGGCACTCTAGGAATACTGTCTGGGGCCCGGTACAGGAGGCTGTAACGGGCTTTGGTTTTGGGGTACCTCGTTGTGTACTACTTGCAAAAGAAATTATAGCCATGATTTTTTTTTTTCACTAATATGGGAGCACTTTGCAGCTACTGGCTGGGGGCCCCGTAGAGAATACAAATAAGTGTATGGTTTTGGTGTTTGGGGTATCTCAGCTGTGGTGTACTACTTCTACTGCCAACTATTATTAGTAATACATGACTCTTTTCACCTAAAAGCTATTAATTTACATGGGGTCGGAATACCTCGGGGCTACATGTCAAGGGACCAGTTTTCCCGGCCAATTTTGCACCTCTTTCAATCCATTTCCTTATTGCTGCATTCAGTTTAACAAAATTTAGCCCAGATGACATATTCGGTATTTCAATTTTATGATCTCTTCATCCAAATTCATTTTGGAGCATTCAAATTACCTCTAACCTCATTCTAAATAACTTTTTCAACTAAAATTCATAAATCAAGCACCATTCCACTATTCGTTCATTCAATTTAGAATGATATAGTCACGTGATCACGTATATGCTGCGCTCGTTCATTCTTATTCATTTCTGGGCATCCATTCTAACACGTTCTGCAGTCAATATTTAGCAGACATGTGTATGATTTGGGACTTTATTTTTTCATCATAGTTACTGTTTTGTTAGCATTATAGCCTTTCATGTTTTAGTATTCATTTTAGAGATATTGGCAACCGTTTCGGTTACCATTTCGGTTTGTTTGTTGTTGTCGTTTTTTTTTTTTTTTTTGCTTGTTTGTTTGTTTGTTTCTTCAATGTGCTCATTGAGTCTCCTAGTCCGAAGATAGTGCATGTAGCCACAACTTATCTGGCCGTTGAGCGCTTTATTTCTTTATTTCTTTCTCTGTCATTTGGAGATATACGTCTGTATCTAATTTGTGCTGTCAGGACTGTAAGAAGATGAAGTAAATCTGTAGTACTGGTACATGTAGGCCTATAATGACATGTATGAAAGAAAAGGGGCGTTTTTCGTGATTTGGTCATCTCTCTTGTGTACTACAGGCCTACAGAAGCATGCTGCCATTGCAATTTGCTTCATGGCGGGTTTTTTTTTTTATCTCTGTTGAGTACATTTTCC